>NC_066617.1:378442966-378520978 GCF_025201925.1 Gopherus flavomarginatus
AACTAACTTCATTAACTCCAGACTGATTCTGGCCTGCATGTGTATACCTGCCTCTGGAAATTTCCATTACATGCATCCGACGAAGTGGGTATTCACCCCCAAAAGCTCATGCTCCAATACGTTCTGTTAGTCTATAAGGTGCCACAGGATTCTTTGTCACTGAACAAGGAAAGTGAGAGAGTGACAATTTCAGCATTTGTGATGGGTAGCGGAGAAAACACTCGTTCATTGTCTTTTGCTATGTACCTCAGCTTGCTTTTCTCCTCTGTATTTAATGTAATATATCAGTGGAAATGTTATGATTTACTGAATATCATTACCCTATTTTATGCATGTATCATTTTTGTACCTAAAGTTATGAACATTGACTATGCGCAAGTATTTGAAATGTGTTTGCTCCTGTGATAGTTCCACAAGGTAGGTTACATCCAGTCTAGACAGCATATTGTGAAAGGATTATTCAAGTTGGTGACCTCTCAATTAACACAATGAATCATGGAAGAAACATATCCCCATCTGATGGACTTAACTGTGGACATTCTAGCCAGAAAATGGATAACGGTCCCTACTAAGACTCACTGAAGCAAGAACATAAGAACAGCCGTACTGGGTCAGACCAAAGGTCCATCTAGCCCAGTATCTGTCTATCGACAGCGACCAATGCCAGGTGCCCCAGAGGGAGTGAACCTAACAGTGTAATGATTAAGTGATCTCTCTCCTGCCATCAATCTCCACCCTGTGACAAACAGTGGCTAGGACACCATTCCTTACCCATCCAGGCTAATAGCCATTAATAGACTTAACTTCCATGAATTTATCCAGTTCTCTTTTAAACCCTGTTATAGCCCTAGCCTTCACAACCTCCTCGGGCAAAGAGTTCCACAGGTTGACTGTGCGTTGTGTGAAGAAGAACTTCCTCTTATTTGTTTTAAACCTGCTGCCTGCTACGTGAAAGGATGTATGACCAGCTCATGTACAGCTGGACTACCTCTTGTGCCTGAACTTTCCCACTAACGGTGCTGGGGGCTTTTGCTTGTAAAAAATTAATTTCCATCCACAGGGTAACACTATGAAAGACTCTGACTGGGCAGGTGGTCCCAGGCTGGAAAGGAGAAATCCCAGCCTGTGTATGGAGGAGTGGAAAACTGTACCATGAGGGTTAGACATTGCTTGACTCAAATCCTGTCTAGTTTACAGAACTCAGATGGCCATTTTGTTTTATTTCTTGAGGAATCTACATTGATCTGCACATTTATTACTTATAGCCACTTAAAATCTACCTTTCTGTGTGATGGGGTAAGGCCAGATGGCTACACTAAAGTAGTAAGGAACAGATATGTTAGCCCCAGGCTAACCAAATTCCTAGTACCATGGTACCCAAATGCTCCAGATTAATCAAGACACCTGGAGCCAATTGAGATCTTTCTAGAAGGCAGTGGAGATAACTACATTGATTGGGCCACCTGAAGCCAATGAAGGCCTGGCTGGAACTAGTTAAAAGCCTCCCAGTTAGTCAGTGAGTTTGGGGTGTGTGAGGAGCTGGGAGCAAGAGGCACAAGGAGCTGAGAGTAAGAGGGTGTGCTGCTGGAGGATTGAGGAGTACAAGCATTATCAGAAACCAGAAGGAAGGTCTTGTGGTAAGGATAAAGAAGGTGTTTGGAGGAGGCCATGGGGATGTAGCCCAGGGAGCTGTAGCTGTCCTGCAGCTGTTACAGGAGGCACTCTAGACAGCTGCAATCCATAGGGCCCTGGGATGGAATCCAGAGTAGAGGGCGGGCCTGGGTTCCCTCCAAACCTCCCAACTCCTGATCAGACGCAGGAGGAGTTGATCCAGACTGGGGGGAAGATCACTGAGGTGAGCAATCTGCCAAATAAGCGCAGGACCCACCAAAGTAGAGGAGGAACTTTGTCACGATATATATATTTATAAATTTTAAACCTAACCAGTGTCCCTTATGTGACTTGCCACAAGATATTAGAATTAGATACAGTGCTCTTGCCACATATCCTGCTAAGTTATCTGCCAAAAAATAGAGTTTTCAAGACTGTAAGTAGCCCCAGGAATCACTGTTATGATGGTCACCCCAACAGAAATCTGAAACAACTCCCTTGCAGCTGGGGGTGGGTAAGGGAGGTGAAAATGATCCAGGATGTGATGAGGGTAGGGAGTAGAGGAGCAAGTAGGATGGAAAGAGGAGGCACAGGGACAGAGCCCTGGCAGAAGAGGCGGGAGTCCATTACCAGCGATAGAAAGGTGGCAACCCAGTGAGTTCTACATAGACCAATTCTCCAAGTTCTAATGCTGACACTGCACACTAAGTTCAGGAAAAGATTTAATGTCTCTATGACTGTCCAGTCAGTGATTCAGGGAAGAGGGTGCGGCACCAGGCACCAGCCAGCTCTGCACAGAGCTCAGTATGAAAGCCAAAGCAGCGGGAGAGAACTTTAGGTCCCTTTACAAGTGAAGAACCGGAGCAGACTGTTTCTGATCTGTTTGGTCCTCACCCCATAGATGATGGGGTTCAGCATGGGGGGCACCAGGATATACACGTTAGCAAGGAGAACATGGAAGTGCAGGGGGATATTCTGGCCAAACCGGTGTGTAAGGATGGAGAAAAAAGATGGGATGCAAATGTTAAGAAGACACAGAGGTGGGAGCTGCAGGTACCAAAAGTCTTGAGCCGGGCATCCTTTGTGAGGAGGCTGAAGATGGCCCTGAGGATCTGGATATAGGATACAGTGATAAAAAATACATCCAGACCGGTCACCAAAAACGCTAGAAAGAGTCCATAGTAACTACTAATGCGGATGTCGGTGCAGGCCAGCTTCACCACGGCTATGTACTCGCAGTACGAGTGGGGGATGATGTTGGTTCTGCAATATGGCCACTGCCTTGCCAGGATGGGGTTGGGCATTACGAGCATACTACCACGCAGCACCACTGCCAGGCCGATCTTGGCCACCACAGAGTTTGTCAGGATGGTGGAATATCTCAGGGGATGGCAGATGGCCACGTAGCGATCTAGAGCCATGGCCACGAGGATTCCAGACGCCATCCCTGAGAAGCAGTGAACGAAGTACATCTGGGTGAGACAGGCACTGAAATCGATCTCCCTGGAACTGAACCAGAAGATGTTCAGCATTTTGGGAACGGTGGACGTAGATAGTAAAAGATCGGTGACGGCCAGCATGCAAAGGAAATAGTACATGGGCTCATGGAGGCTTGGATCCCTCTTGACAATGAAGAGGATGGTGAAGTTCCCCATGACAGCTATGGCATAAATGGTGCAGAAAGGGATGGAGATCCAGACATGGGCTGTCTCCAGGCCAGGAATGCCCAGCAGGATGAAAGTGGAGGGGTTGGTGAATTCAGTTGTATTGGAATCTGACATGGCATAGGGGAGAAGGTATTTCAGCTCTGAGGAAGAACGGTGTCTAGTGCATGTACCGTATGTTCCTCTGACTTCCTGTATGTGCCCAGGCTCTAGGGTGATGGCCGCAGTACAAATGCCTAGACAGAGAGACAATATTAACATGAGACACTGCATGCACTACTGGAGGTTGTTGTCATGGATGAAGCAGATTGATTGCTTTTCACACACTGAAAAATGATATTTTCATTACTTAGAGAAATGAATTATGAAGAACTGACCCAGATAATGCTCATTCCTACACATCATGGTGTGGGAAACCTTAATAGCCACCAGCAGGAAACACTAGCCCACCTGGATAGCCACTGTAGTAGGCCGTTCCCCTTATAGACTCATAGACTTTAAGGTCAGAAGGGACCATTATGATCATCTAGTCTGACCTCCTGCACAAAGCAGGCCACAGAATCCTACCCATCCATTCCTATAACAAACCCCTAACCTATGTGTGAGTTATTGAAGTCTTCAAATTGTGGTTTGAAGACCTCAAGCTGCAGAGAATCCTCCAGCAAGTGATCCATGGCCCAAGTTGCAGAGCAGGCGAAAAACCTTCAGGGCCTCTGCCAATCTGCCCCGGAGGAAAATTCCTTCCCGACCTCAAATATGGCGATCAGCTAAACCCTGAGCATGTGGGCAAGACTCACCAGCCAGCACCCAGGAAAGAATTCTCTGTAGTAACTCAGATCCCATCCAATCTAACATCCCATCACAGACCACTGGGCATACTTACCTGCTGATAATCAAAGACCAATTGCCAAAACTAATTGCCAGAATTAGGCTATCCCATCATACCATCCCTTCCATAAACATATCAAGCTTAGTCTTAAAACCAGATATGTCTTTTGCCCCCACTACTCTCCCTTGGAAGGTTGTTCCAGAACTTCACTCCTCTAATAGTTAGAAACCTTAGTCTAATTTCAAGTCTAAACTTCCTAGTGTCCAGTTTATACCCATTTATTCTTGTGTCCACGTTGGTACTAAGCTTAAATAATTCCTCTCCCTCCCTGATATTTAGCCCTCTGATATATTTATAAAGAGCAAGCATATTCCCTCTCAGCCTTCTTTTGGTTAGGCTAACCAAGCCAAGCTCTTTGAGTCTCCTTTCATAAGACAGGTTTTCCATTCCTCGGATCATCCTAAAAGTCCATCCCTGAATCTTTTCCAGTTTGAATTCATCCTTCTTAAACATGAGAGACCAGAACTGCACACAGTATTCCAGATGTGGTCTCACCAGTGCCTTATATAACAGTACTAACACCTTCTTATCTTTGCTGGAAATACCTCTCCTGATATATCCTAAAACTGCATTAGCTTTTTTAATGGTCCTATCACATTGATGGCTCACAGTCATCCTGTGATCAACCAATACTCCAAGGTCCTTCTCCTCCTCTGTTACTTCCAACTGATGTGTCCCCAATTTATAACTAAAATTCTTGTTATTAATCCGTAAATGCATGACCTTACACTTTTCACTATTAAATTTCATCCTATTACTATTACTCCAGTTTACAAGGTCATCCAGATCTTCCTGTATGATATCCCAGTCCTTCTCTGTGTTAGCAATACCCCCCAGCTTTGTGTCACTAGCAGACTTTATTAGCACATTCCCCACCTTTTGTGCCAAGGTCAGTAGTAAAAAGGTTAAATAAGATTGGTCCCAAAACTGATCCCTGAGGAACTCCACTAGTAACCTCCTTCCAGCCTGACAGTTCACCCTTCAGTATGTCCCGTTGTAGTCTCCCCTTCAACCAGTTCCTTATCCACCTTTCAACTTTAATATTGATCTCCATCTTTTCCAATTTCACTAATAATTCCCCATGTGGAACCGTGTCAAATGCCTTACTGAAATAGAGGTAAATTACATCTACCGCATTTCATTTGTCTAAATAATCTGTTACCTCCTCAAAGAAGGAGATTAGGTTGGTTTGGCACGATCTACCTTTCGTAAAATTTGTTTTCTTCTTATTTATATGGCTATAGAACCTTTTACTATTGGTTTTAATTCCCTTTGCAAGGTCCATCTCTACATGGCTTTTAGCCTTTCTCACTTTATCACTACGTGTTTTGACCTCACTAAGGTAGCTTTCCTTGCTAATCCCACCCATCTTCCACTCCTTGTAGGCTTTCTGCTTTTTCTTAATCACCTCTCTGCGATGCTTGCTCATCCAGCTTGGTCTACAACTCCTGCCTATGGTTTTTTCCCCTTTCTTGGGATGCAGACTTCTGATAGTTTCTGCAGCTTCGACTTAAAGTAATTCCAGACCTCCTGCACCTTTAGATCCACAAGTTCTTCAGTCCAATCCACTTCTCTAACTAATTTCCTTAATTCTTTAAAGTTAGCCCTTTTGAAGTCAAAATCCCTAGTCCCCGATCTATTTTTGTTTATCCTTCCATCTAGTTTGAATGAATTAGCTCATGATCACTCGAACCAAGGTTGTCCCCTACAACCATTTCTTCTATGAGGTCCTCACTACTCACCAAAACCAAATCTAAAATGGCATCCCCTCTTGTTGGCTCTTCAACTGCTTGGTTAAGAAATCCATCAGCTATCACATCCAGAAAAATCTGAGCCCTATTATTCTTACTAGCACTTGTCCTCCAGTCTATATCTGGGAAGTTAAAGTCTCCCATGATCACACAATTCCCATTAGTGTTTACTTCATTAAAAACATTAAAGAGGTCTCTATCCATATCCAAATCAGATCCAGGCGGTCTGTAGCACACCCCAAGCACTATCTCAGGGGAGGCTCTAGTAGCTTTCTTTCCCAATGTGATTTTTGCCCAGACAAACTCTGTCTTATCCATTCCATCACTTCTTATTTCTTTACAGTTAACCTCATCATAGATACACAGTGCTACTCCACCACCTATGCCTTTATTTCTGCCTTTTCTAAACAGCACATAGCCTTCAAAACCTGTACTCCACCATGTTTCTGTCATCCCTATAATATCCAGTTTCACTTCCTGCACCAGTAGCTCTAGTTCCTCCATTTTGTTCCCTAGGCTCCTCACATTAGTGTACAGACATCTTAATTTTTGCCGTTTGGCTTCACTGACATTCTTTACCCGGTTAGGCACAGACATTGTACCACCAGCATCACCTGTTAGACTGGTATCTACACTACCCTTCCTCCTTATGTCAATTCTTCTGTCCACGGCTGTATCCCCTCTTACTTTGTTTTCTTCCCTCTCAAGGTTAAATTTCGGCATGGAGATTACCTTGACATCTCCCAACCATCTCTCCCAAATTCCTAGTTTGAAGCTCTCTTAATCAGTTCGGCGAGCCACCATCCTAGAAGTCTATTTCCCTCCTTACTCAGGTGAAGTCCATCCCAAGAGAACAGTCCTCTGTCCATAAATGCTTCCCAGTGGCCGTACATCCCAAAGCCTTCCTTATAGCACCACTGCCTGAGCCATCTCTTGATCACCATAATCTTGTCACACCTTTGTTGCCCTTCTCTAGGAACCGGCCGAATCCCACTGAAGATCACCTAAGCCTCAATTTCCTTAAGCGTCTTCCCCAGCCTGGCATAGTCTCCCATGATACGTGCCAGCGAGAATCTAGTGGTATCATTCGTTCCCACGTGAAGGACAATCAACGGATTCTTGCCCGCTCCCGTTAGGATCCTTCTCAGCCTCAGGTCCACACCACGTATCTTAGCACCCGGCAGACAGCACACCCTTCTCCCGATCAGCTCTAGTTACAAGCCTGTCTATTCTTCTCAGTAAGGAGTCCTCGATCATGTAGACCTGCCTTTTCCTGGTGACAGTGTGATTCTCCAGTCTGTCCCCTGCACCCACTGGCTACAAGTCCTCTCGATTCCTAGTCACCCTTGCAATCCTCCGCAACCCTTCCCAGTTCCTCAAAATGTGAAAGTGCAGAAAACACCAAACCTTTTCCAAAACATATAGCAGGGAGAACATCCCAGCTAGAGCACATCTCAGGGAAAATCTCTTGATTTCATTGACAAACTCCTGCTCAGTCACAGAAATGGCCAAAACAAAGACAATTTTCAGATGCCTAAGGAATGGCAAAGAGAATAACCTGCTCTGGACATGTGCTCAGTTTGGTCACCCAGTCTCTATAAAGCATGTAGCAGTTAGAAAGGGAGTTTTCCAGACAGGCTCTGAGAATGAGGGAGGCTGCCAGAGTCAGACAGAGTGAAATGTCTGGAACTGTTTGGGTTAGAAAAGAAACAAAGAAGGGGGTCAGATGACAGAGGAGAACAAGATTAAAGATTGGAACTGATTACATTCCAATGGAGAAACAGAGAACAGTTCACACACAGTAATCTCCAGAGATACTTAGTGCTTCAGAGGAGCCAATTCCCCAGAGCTGACAGAACAAAGACAAGGAGCAATGGTCTCAAGTAGCAGCTGGGGAGGTTTAGGTTGGATGTTAGGAAACACTTAATCACTGGGAGTGTGGTGAAGCACTGGAATGGGTTACCTGGGGAGGTGGTGCAATCTCCTTCCTTAGAGGTTTTTAACACCCGGCTTGAAAAAGCCCTGCCTGGGATGATTAAGTTGGGGTTGGTCCTGCTTTGAGCAGGGAGTTGGACTAGATACCTCCTGAGGTCCCTTGCAATCCTGATATTCTATGAATCTAGGATTGTATGTTGGGCATTATCAGAAAAAAACTGATTGGGAGAAAATATTTAAACAGTAAGTGGGAGTGACAACCGGGAATCCATGAAGAAGAGTTTATTAAATAGCTAAAAAGCCATAATTCCACAGTCAAGAAAGTGGACAGCTTTGGCTACAAACGCGTTTCAGTGACAAAACCAAGTCAGCAATTGGCCAGGTGGGAGCAATAGATACAAATGGGAAAAAGGGAACCATGGACAGCAAGCAATGAAATGGGAAGTTATGAACATTGATAAGAGATGTTAAAGACATCGGTAGATGTGTTCAAGGAATAGTTTTGTTCTGCATTAGGAGAGATTGCAGGGCCAACCAACAGACTAGGACACTGTTCTGGAATTCAGGGACACTGACAAGGATTTAGAGGTCACTGTGGACACCCAATTCATTGTGAGCTCCCAGTGCGATGCTGTGGCCCAAAGGGCTGACGTGATCCTTGTATGCATAAAAGGGAGAGGGTGAGTTGGAGCAATGGAAGGATTTTACCTCTACATGTGGTATTGGTGAAACTGACTGTTTCCAGTTGTGAGGTCCACATTTCAAAAAGGATATTGAAAAATTTGGAGGGTGCAGAAAAGAGCCACAAATAGGATTGGAGGCTGCGAAAATGCCAAATAGTGAGAGACATAAAGATCCTCGTCTATTTATATTACAAAAGGGATGATCAAACAGAGACTTTCATGGGGAGAAATCCATGGGTATAATGGGCTCTGTAATATAGCAGAGAAAGACACAGGAAAGCCCAAGACAAATTTCAATTGCAAATAAGGGCCAAATGTTTAGCACTGAGGGTGTTTAACTATTGGAACAACTGTGAAGGGAAGTGGTGGATTCTCCAATCCCTCATGTCTGCAGATCCAGACTGGGTGATTTTTCCGCAAGACCTACTTGAGGGCTTGTCTACACTTAACATGATACAGGTACTGCTGTAGCACTTCTGTGTAAACACTACCTACACCGACTGTAGGGGTTCTCCTATCAGTGAGGGAAATCCACCTCCAGGAAAAGTGGTAGCTAGGTTGAGAGAACAATTCCTCCCCTTACCTCATGCTGTCTGTACTGAGGTTAAGTTCATATAGCTTCATCTCTCAGGGGTGTGGATTTTTTTGCTATTGGAAAAAACAGAAAATACAGTTTGGGTTGCATTACGAGAGGTATAGCATGCAAGACATGAGAGATGATATATGCCGCTGTCAGGGTAGATCCTGCTTTTAACAGGATGTTGGATTAGAGGGACCCAGAGTCAAAAGACAAAGCTGATCCAAGGGAAGGAATACAAAACATACAGGAAAAGGCTTTAGAAACTGGGTATGTTTAGTTTAGAAAAGAGGAGATTGAGGGGGGACATGACAACGGTCTCCAGATACTTGAAAGGCTGACAAAGAAAAGGAGGAGAAAAGTTGTTCTGTCTCACCACGGAGGGCGGGGCAAGAGTTCAAACTCCAGCATAGCAGATTTAGGTGAAATTTTGGGAAAAGCTTCCAAACTGTCCAAAGAGGAGGACAATTGAACATGTGATTCGTGAGGTTGTGGAAACTCCTTTGCTGGAGGTTTTCAGAAGAAAGCTGGATAGTCCTCTGTCCTGGATGGTTTACATGCAAGAAATCCTCCATCTCAGCAGCAGGCTAAGCTAGATGACACTTGCGGCCCCTTCTCACTCTGTGGCTCTATAATTCAAGGATGTAAAATCCTAGTGTAACACAAGCCATTGGGCTCAATACTGGGGTAACTAGGTGAAATGTAATGGCCTGTGTTATACAGGATCTCAGAAAGGATGATCTAAGATCTGAGATCCACCTCATCACACATGAAGAGGGGAACATTCAGTCCCATCGAAAGACTGAATGTATAACACAAGAACTTTTTGACACCAACATTATTGGAGCAAAGACCTTAGCAGAACTAGATTCCTAAATGGATCAATCATTGTAGGTGCTACTGGTGGCACCGCCGTCAGTTACGGCTGCCTGACACCTTCCATTAGAAAACCTCATTTTCAGTTATTTATGTTTGTCAGATTTTAACCCTTTGTACTGAAATTTCCCACACTGGGTGTCGGCTCCAAGCTGAATTGTTTTTTGAAAGATTCAGGCGTAACAGTTCAGTTGACTTTTCAAATGAATTTAGCATTGAAGATGTCTTGCTCATGCTGAAAAAGGAGGTGCCCTCGCACTTCCATACTTCCCAGCAGATAAAAGTCAGGTAACAGCAATCCCTCTCCCCATTAACAGCCAGAGGGCTGAAATGCAAGAGGAGGAGGTTACAGTCTCAGGACATTAACACAGAAGGTCTTTACTCAGGTCTTTCTCCAAGGAGAATTTTGCTTCCGTGAAGCCTGAGTAAAGTACAGGCCATAGACTCAGAATTTGGATTTGCACTTCTACTAACATATTTAATCGTGAAGGATCCCCTGTGCCACTGAGATGCAGACACCTCGGGACTTGAGGCCATCAGCCAAGGTGAGTATGGCTGCACAGAGAAGTGTGAGGCTTTGACCCATGATACTGGAACAAACTCACCCCCTCTGGAAAGGGTCCTGGGGCGTTTAATCGCTGTGCCGAGTGGAAAGAACAACAGACCTGTTCTCTACTCCATCATGTCCATGTTGTACCGTATGTGTCAGACAGCAAGACATGGGTACCTGTGACTCCTCAGGCAGCCGTACCCCAAACCTCTCTCACCTCAGCATCTGCAACAACATCCCACACCGAGACCCAACACAGGAATGTGCTTCATTTATAATATAGCTCTGTGCAATCCCTGTGGGGTTCGCTCAGCCTCTAGAGGAGAAGTGGCATCTGGATGTAAACAAGTTGGAGACCAGCCTGTCTGGGTGTCTGTGCTCTTTATCCAGCTTTAGGAGTAAACAGTAATTAAGAGACCTTCCCAAAGGAAGATGAGAACTCCAGGGCTCTGTGCTGAGTCAGAGAGGAATTAGCTGCTCTCTGAATTTCTGTATATTAAAAAATTCTAGCTGATTAGTAAAGAAACTAGAGATAATGCCTAGATCAGCATAGGATCTGATACCCTGTCAATGCCCAAGATAGCTGGATAGATATTAGCCGAGGTCACACAGAGATTGACTGGCAGGATGACAGACAAGACCCAGGAGTCCTGACTTCCCTGCTATAACCACAGTCTCTCCATCACATCAAGAGGGAAATTGGCTCCAGCTCTGGCAGGGCCTGTTTGTTAGGTGGGGTGCAGAGGAAAGGCTGCAAGAGGGAGTCTGAGCCTGCGCCATCCTCTCAGGGTGAATTTGACATTTTCAGAACAAGCTGAAGTTTGTGAGTTCTCTGCTTCCGTGAGGTGTGAACTTCAGGCCACCCCTTCTGCACATACTCAGAAACCTGCCATTGCGTCACAGTTACTGCGGTTCCTTCAGGAGAAGAGACTTAGTAAAAGCAACACCAGCACAATGTTATGTGATTGGAGTGCAGCCGCAGGCCTGTCCTGGGGACAGAGGCCTTTCCCTCCCCAAAAAGCTGCCCAGGAACAAAGGGTGGCCCATAGGCAGGATAGAGACTGGATTAATGTTTGGTTTGGATTTGTTCTTTCGCTCTCGGTTCATTTTCTCCCAGTCTCTCCCAGGTGGAATTGAAATCGAATGTTCCAGGCTGAGTCAGACTTTCCAGCACTGCCCCAGCTGGAGGGCGCTTGGATTCCCATAGGTCAGGAGTGGCCAACCTGAGCCTGAGAAGGAGCCAGACTCTCTGGTGCTAATGGAGTGGTACGCCTGTTCGCTCCATCCTGGGGTGGCTAAAAACATCAGCACGAAGCTGGTGAACCGTTCCTTGATCTGCTGTCACTGTTCATGCCCGATGTTTATGGAGAGGCTTATCTCCTCAATGCCGCTATCACTTTCCCCTTCATAGTAGACTCCTTCAGGCCACTCAGCATCATATCTCTCCTGGGCTGTGAACTGAAGAACCTCGAATTCTTGGGAATTAAAGGGCTTTAGACAATTATCATGATCCACCTTAGGCTTAAGGTAAGGGTCTGGGAATTCTATGAGGTAATTAACAACTCCCATGTGCTCCTGGGCCTTGAACGGCCCATTCCATGATACTTCCATCTCATGGGCCTGGAGTGCCTTCCAGACCACGACTTGGTCACCTCCTTTGAAGGAACAATCTCTGGCATCTTTATCATACCAGGCCTTATGTTCCTGCTGAGAATTCTGTAGGTTTTCTCGAGCAAGGGCTAAAGCTTCACTGATAGTGTTCTGAAGTTTGTCTACAAAGTCCAAAATGTTAGTCCCTGGAGAAGGTGTAAGCCTCTCCCATTGCTGCTTCACCAATTGTAACGGCCCCTTAACCTTGCTGTAGGCAGGTCAAGAGAGTCTGCTTTAAAGGTTGAACCATTACTTGGGCCTCTGGATTGATGAGTTTGAGGTCCCCTAGGGATTGGTGGATAGCTGACACCTGCGCTCCAGTGTCTCTCCATGTGATAACCTTCTTCCCACCCACATTCAGGGTCTCCCTTTGCTCTGGGGGTATTTGAGAGGCATCTGGGCCTGAGGACTCGTGGTGTAACCCCGGTGCAATGAACTCCACTCTGCTAGTGCTCTTGGGGCAGTTGGTGTTCACATGCCCCAGCTTGTTACACTTAAAACATCGCCCAGCTGGCTCATCACTGGAGCAAGGTGGGTTGCTGGGGAACGGGGTTGAGGGACGAGAGGGCATCTGGGGTCTCCTTTGTTGTGGAGAGGGCTTCTCTCTGTGAGGTAGACCCTTGGGTTGCCTCCAGGGCTGATATGTCGTCTCTGGGTGCCCCTTCTGGTATCCCCACAAACTGCTATTAGCTTTGGTCCTCTCTGTCACTCCCACCCATCCTCTAATCTCCCCTCCTCTGTTATGGTTTTCGGCTTCCCTTCAAGATGTATCAGGACTAAGTTTAGAAGTGTGAGCAACAAGGGTGATGTCGTGGTGGGAATCTGCTATAGACCACCAGACCGGGGGATGAGGTCGACGATGCTTTCTTCTGGCAACTAGCAGAAGTTACTAGATCGCAGGCCCTTGTTCTCATGGGAGATTTTAATCACCCTGAAATCTGCTGGGAGAGCAATACAGCAGTGCACAGACAATCCAGGAAGTTTTTGGAAAGTGTAGGGGACAATTTCCTGATGCAAGTGCTGGAGAAAGCAACCAGGGGCAGAGTTCTTCTTGACCTGCTGCTCACTAACAGAATTAGTAGGTGTCATAAACAGATAGTTAAGGGTTAATGTCTCTTTTACCTGTACAGGGTTAACAAACAGGAACCCAAACATATGACCAGAGGACCAATCAGGAGACAAGATACTTTCAAATCTCGTGTGGAGGGAAGCCTTTGTTTGTGGGCTTTGGGATTGGCTTTGTTCTCTCTGGGTCCTGGATGGGGCTAGAGGTGCAACCAGGTTTCTGCCAATCTCCCGGCTACAGTCTCTTATCCATTCAGAATTGTAAGTAAGAAAAGCTGGTCATAGTCTTTTAATTTGTTTTTTTTTTGCATTTGCATATGTGTACTTGCTGGAAGTAGCTTAAATTGTGTTTCTGCTGGAGAAAGTTTCTTTCTATTGTTTGTAAGTTGAAAGACTCTGTAACTTTTTACCATCTAAAGTGCAGAGATAAACCTTTTACTTTTTTCTTTCTTTTTTATTAAAAGTTTGCTTTTAAGACCTGTTTGATTTTTCCCTGTTAAGTACAGACTCAATTCCTATGAGCCTTAATGGGAATTATACTATAACATGTTGGCAGCGTGTGGGATAGTACAATCCAAAAGCCAGTAAAATTATTAAGTTTCTTTCCTCTGCTAACTGCTTGTAAGCAAAGAGAAGGGGTTTATTTGTTTTTTTTAAAACTGCAGACAGAGAATTTTTTTTTGCTTTGCTCCGTCTAGCTGTGCATAGGGAGGACTATTAAGGTTTAACGATGGTCATTTGTTAAACAAAGCAGCCTTAAGTGGTCAACAATGCACTCCAGCCAAAACACATTTGTAAATGAAAAACAGTTTCTTTTGCTTTTTAACTCTTTCGGGAGAGGCTAGGAAGTTAAAAGAACTCTGTTGCTAAGCAACCCCAGAAATCCAACAGAGAACCTGCATTTCAGGCAGTAAACACCAGAGGGCACCTCAGCACAAAAAAGCAGGAACCATGAGTTCCAAGGAAAGCCTGAGACAGGAACGAGCAAGGCAACAAGCCATAGACAAAAAAAAATAAACATAAAAAACGGATGAAACTAATTAATGCAAAACTAACCAAGAAAAAGGCAGCCCACAAAAAAAAACAACAAGAAAAAAAGCTGGCCCACAAAAGAAAACAAAAAAAATGCAGCCCACAGAAGACAAATAAAACTCCAGAGGAAGGCCCACCAACAGGCACTGAAATTAGAACAGGCTAGGCAACAGAACACAGCCAATCCTAACAACCCTTTGCCAATAATTGTTCCACAGCACAAAAAATTTCCCACCTACAAGGCAGGTGATGACACTAAGGTCTTCTTAGAAAATTTTGAAAGAACCTGCCTTGGGTACAGCATCTCTGAAGATCAGTACATGGTAAAATTGAGGCCACTGCTCAATGGACCCTTAGCAGAGGTGGCGGCTAAAATGCCTAAGGAAAAAATAAACAATTATAAATTTTTTCAAACCAAGGCCAGATACAAAATGGGGATAATACCTGAACATGCCCATCGGTGCTTCAGAAACCAAAAATGAAAACCAGATATGTCATTCCCCCGACACGCCTACCACATTGCAAAAAATTATAAAGCCTGAATATTGGAAACAAAGGTCAAAAATCTGGACGAGCTGCACCTCCTAATACAAATGGAGCAGTTCTTAAATGGTATTCCTGAGAAAATAGAGAGGTACATCCTAGATGGAAAACCCAAAACAGTAATCGAGGCGAGGGAGATTAAAGACAAATGAATAAAAGTGGCAGAAAAGAAAAAAGCTACTTTCAAGGGAAACGAATACCCCAGAGGGCACACCGACAATAAACTCTACAACCGAGGGCAGCCAAAGACCCCACCTACAACCCAAGGAAAACCACAGATGCCCTATTCTTCCACCTCACCAGTCTCCAGTAACGCACCTCGACCCAGTGACCAGTCACCTGAAAAATGCTTTAAGTGTAATAAACTGGAACATATAAAGGCCAACTGCCCAAAAAACCCCAACCAAGTGCAAGTCATTACACCACCATCCCACCTTTGCCACCATATTATAGTATAGTACCCATATCCTGGACGCTAAGGTCCAGATTTGGGAATTATACTATAACAGTAGGGGAACCAAAAGTGGATGAGAACCTGAGAGGCAGTGACCATGAGATAGTCGAGTTCAGGAGGGAACTGATGGGCAGGATCCCCTGGGAGAATAACATGAGGGGGAAAGGAGTGCAGGAGAGCTGGCTGTATTATAAAGAATCCTTATTGAGATTGCAAGAAAAAAACATCCTGATGTGTAGAAAGAATAGTAAATAAGGCAGGCGACCAGCTTGGCTTAACAGTGAAATCCTTGCAAAAAAGAACCTTACTAGAAGTGGAAAATTGGACAAATGACAAATGACGAAGAAGGAGTATAAACATATTGCTCAGGCTGCAGGAGTGAAATCAGGAAGGCCAAATCACACTTGGAGTTGCAGCTAGCAAGAGATGTTGAGTAACAAGAAGGGTTTCTTCAGGTATGTTAGCAACAAGAAGAAACTCAAGGAAAGTGTTGGCCCCTTACTGAATGAGGGAGGCAACCTAGTGACAGAGGATGTGGAAAAAAGCTAATGTAACAAATGTTTTTTTTGCCTCTATCTTCACAAACAAGATCAGTTCCCAGACTACTGCACTGGGCAGCACAGCATGGGGAGGAGGTGACCAGCCCCCTGTGGAGAAAGAAGTGGTTCAGGACTATTTAGAAAAGCCGGATGAGCACAAGTCCATGGGGCCGGATGCGCTGCATCCGAGGGTGGTAAAGGAGGATTGACTGACGACATTTACCCAGAATCACCTGCGACACTGTTTTTGCCCAGTCATGCAGAGGCGGGGGAGACTGCGAGAACTATGGGATAGCTAAGGGATAGCTACCCACAGTGCAATGCTCCAGAAATCGACGCTAGCCTCGGTACATGGACGCATAACGCTGAATTAATGTGCTTAGTTTGGCCGCATGCACTCTACTTTATACAATCTGTTTCCAAAAACAAGTTTCTGTAAAATCAGAATAATCTCGCAGTGTAGACATACCCTATGAATAAGGAAAGTAACAGGGGGTAGACGTGTTAGTCTGTATCCACAAAAACAACAAGGAGTCTGGTGGCACCTTAAAGACTAACAGATTTATTTGGGCATAAGCTTTTATGGGTGAAAAGCCTCATTTCTTCAGATGCACTTTTGTGAATAAAGAGAGTAGATCAGGCATTTATATTTACTCTGTCACACAACACACAAACAAGGGAATATTCAATTACATTGAAAGTCTGAACATATAACACTGATGAAAGAAAATTGTTTACATAATCCATAGTTGGCCAGTGGAACTACTTGCCACAGACGTTACTGGAGCAAAGAGCCTAGCTGAATGGGATTCAACAATGGATTGGCCATTGTAGGTGGTGCCGGTGGCACCACAGTTAGTTCAGTCTGTCTGATACCTTCAATTAGGAGACATAATTTTCAGTTACTTATAAGTTTGCCAGTCTTTAAGTGTTCGGACACTGGGTGTCTGCTTCCAGGTGAGTTGTTTTCTGAAAGTTTCAGACATAATAGTTCAGCCGACTTCTCAAATGAAGCTAGGAGAGAAGATGTCTTGCCCATGTTGAAAATTTCTTACAGCTGTTCCAGTGAGGAGCCCTAGCACCTCCAAGCTTTCCAGAAATTAAAACTCAGGTACAGCCCCACCCATTAACAGCTAGAGCCCTGAGATGCAAGAGGAGGAGGTGACAGTGTCTGTATGTTAACACACAGCTGGCTCCTACTCCAAAGGGGTTTTGCCTCAGTGGGGCCTGAGCAACGTACGGTCTTGTACTGTACATTGTGATGGGACAAGGCCAGATGGCTACATGAAGTGGGTATTCACCCACAAAAGCTCATGCTCCAAAATGTCTGTTAGTCTATAAGGTGCCACAGGATTCTTTGCTGCTAGTAAGAAACAGGTATGTTAGTCCCAGGCTAACCAAATCCCTAGTACCATGGTAACCAAATGCTCCAGGTTAATCAAGACACCTGGGGCCAATTAAGATCTTTTTAGAAGGCAGTGGAGATAGCTACATTGATTGGGCCACCTGAAGCCAATGAAGGGCTGGCTGGAACTAGTTAAAAGCCTCCCAGCTAGTCAGTGAGTTTGGTGTGTGTGAGGAGCTGGGAGCAAGAGGCACAAGGAGCTGAGAGTGAGAGGCTGTGCTGCTGGAGGGCTAAGGAGTACGAGCATTATCAGACACCAGGAGGAAGGTCCTGTGGTGAGGATAAAGAAGGTGTTTGGAGGAGGCCATGGGGAAGTAGCCCAGGGAGTTGTAGCTGTCACACAGCTGTTACAGGAGGCACTATAGACAGCTGCAATCCACAGGGCCCTGGGCTGGAACCCAGAGTAGAGGGCGGGCCTGGGTTCTGCCCAAACCTCCCAACTCCTGATCAGACACAGGAGGAGTTGACCCAGACTGTGGGGAAGATCACTGAGGTGAGCAAATCCGCCAATAAGCGCAGGACCCACCAACGTAGAGAGAAGGAACTTTGTCACAACTGGTGCTAGTGGTGGGATTTTTGGTGTGCACAGCGCGGCGGAAGAAGGAGAGTGATTCTAAAAGAAAAAAAAAAAAGTAGAGGGTTTCTTTTTTTTTCACCACAATGGTTGACGTAATGAGGGCATTGATACAAGCTACGGCGGCCCATCAGGAGGCTACCCGTGTCCAGGCAGCTGCCCAACAGGAGGCAGAGCGGCTGCAGCAAGAGACTAATCTCCTGCTGATGGACCAGGCTTCACAAGACCGAGCTATGTTGTGGGAACTGGTAAACCAGGTAAAGACCCTTACAGAGCTGAACCACAGCCATGATAGGACGCGGTTCATACGGGCTAGCCATTGGCTGCAGAAAATGACGCGGGAGGATGATGTAGAGACATACCTTCTGGCCTTGAGAGGACAGCCCTACAGGAGGCCTGGCCTCGAGACCAATGGTCTGGCATCCTTGCCCCATTCCTGTGTGGGGAGGTCCAGAAGGACTACTATGATCTGCCTGAAGAGGCTGCAGCAGACTACCCCCAGCTGAAAGCAGAGATCCTGGCCAGATCTGGAGTGACGACTGCAGTGCGGGCCCAGCAGTATCATGAATGGAGGTACCAGGAAGAGAAAACCCCGTGGTCCCAACTCTATGACTTCATCCATCTCGCACGAAAGTGGTTGCAAACAGAGTCCCGGAGTCCGGAAGAGATACTAAAGGTTCTGGTCATCGACTGATACATGAGGGCACTGCCACCAGATCTCCACAAATGGGTAGGCCAGAACGATCCGTCCACCTATGATGAGATGATCACGCTGGTAGAAGGGCGCATGACAGCCAGGGAATTGACCCGACTACCCAAGGAAAGCCCCTTTCGTAGCAAACACCCAACCCCAACCCTGGAAGGTGGGGCAGCCAAACCCCTGGGGAGTCCTAGATGGAGGAAGAGGGGGGCCGAAAACCAGCGGAGACCCCAGAAGGAAAGGATTGGCCTGAGTGGGGGGGGAAACCTGGGACTAAACCCCCTAACCCACATGATAGGGGAATGATTAGAAACAATTATAGATGTTATGCATGTGGGGAGTGGGGACACATAGCAGCACAGTGTCCCAGCACCAAGGAGCCTATGCAATGCAGCTTGGGGGATTGGGAGGTCCCATGCTCCCTTATCCACCTTGTGGGCATCGCATTAGCCCCACATAACTACACCAGGCCATTGAAGATAAATGGAGCAGAGACTACAGCGCTTGTGGACTCGGGGAGTGCTATCACCCTTATCTCAAGTAAGCTGGTAAAAAGTAGCCAGCTGCTACAAGCCAAACACATAGCAGTGACATGCGTGCATGAGGTCATGAGCCATTATCCCACCATCCCAGTGGAGACAGAGGTTCAGGGGAACCCCATTGAGGTGACAGCGAGAGTAGTTCCTAAACTCCCATATCCTGTAGTCATTGGGAGGGACTATCCCGGCTTTGATAATTTACTCCCCCTGGAGAGGCTGGGGGGAGATGGGGACCCTGTTGGCATTGTTGGGAGAATGTCAACCTCCAATGTTTTCTGAGTTTTCTCAGGATCTATTCTCAGCCCCCAAAAAGATCCAGAAGAAAAAAAAGAAAGGAAGGCTGCGAAGGCCTTGGGAACCCGGATCCTGACCCAGGGCCAGAAGACTGCGCTAGTAGACAGATGGATACGAGCAGTCATCAGAGAAACTACCAACATGGAAGGTGAGCCAGAGACTGGCCCCAGCCGTGATGGTGATGAGCCATTGGAAGAAGCAGAAGCCGGCCAATGGGAACCCAGGTAGGTTAGAGAGACTTTCGGGCGGGACCAGGCAGAGGACCCTAGATATGATAATGTCAGGAAAGAGGTGGCTGAGATAGATGGGACACCAGTGGAAGGGAAGGTCCGGGATCCAGGACTCTACTTTATAGTGAAGAAAGATCTCCTGTACCGTGTGGTGCAAATGCAGGAGCAGGAGATACATTAACTTCTGGTACCACAAAAACATCAAAAAGCCATACTGAGCCTCGCCCACAGTCACCTGTTTGGAGGACACCTAGGGGTAGAGAAAACCTGGCCAGGATCCTGCGGAGGTTCTTCTGTCCAGGAGTACATGAAGATGTCAGGCGATACTGCACCTCTTGTTCAGAGTGTCAGCTACATAGCCCTCACCCACACTTACGGGCCCCTTTGATACCTCTTCCAATAATAGAGGTACCATTTGAATGCATAGCCATGGATCTGATTGGGCCCCTAGAGAAGACAGTTCAGGGCCACCAACATGTGCTGGTTGTACTAGACTATGCAACCCAATACCCAGAAGCTGTCCCCCGATGCAACACAGCTTCCAAGACAATAGCTAAGGAGCAAGTAAAGATTTTTTCCCAGGTTGGGCTACTCAAGGAGATACTGACTCATCAAGGGACACCTTTCATGTCCAAGTTCATGAAAGATCTCTGTTCATTGCTTCATGTAGAAGCCCTGCGGACCTCTGTATACCACCCACAACAGACGGCCTTATGGAAAGTTTCAATAGGACCCTCAAGGCCATGATCAGGAAAGTGGTGAGCCGAGATGGGAAAGATTGGGATACCCTATTGCCTTACCTCATGTTCACCATCTGGGAAGTCCCACAAGCCTCCACAGGTTTCTCTCCATTCGAACTATTATCTGGGCGCCATCCCTGGGGCATATTGGATATAGACAGAGAAGCCTGGAAAGAGGAGCCAAATCCCAGAGGGAACATAGTCGAACATGTACTACAGATGAGGGATCGGATAGCTCAAGTTACACCCATTGTACGGGAACACTTGGAGAAAGTACAGGAGACCCAACGAACCCATTATAACCACCAAGCAAAGCTTTGATGGTTCCAACCAGGGGATCGAGTAATGGCCCTAGTGCCCACAGCAGAAAGTAAGCTGTTGGCCCAGTGGCAGGGACCCTATGAAGTGATTACATCCATGGGAGAGGTAAACTATAAGGTGCAGGAGGCAGGCTGCAGGAAACTGGAGCAAATTTACCACATCAGTCTTCTAAAACCTTGGCATGACCGAAAAGCATGCTTAGTCACCCAGGAGACCCTTCCCCAGGTGGCTAACATACACGAGCAAGTGAGGATATCACCCGACTTGACGCCAATCCAAAAGATTGAGGCAGCCAACGTGATTAATCGGAACCGATATGTGTTCTCTACAAAACTGGGGTGGACTACTGAGACCTATCTCCATATCCACACGATCCTCAGAGCCAAGGTAACACTGAGACCCTACCGAATCCCAGCAGCCAAAAGAGAAGAAATCAAGGCTGAAGTAAAGAAAATGTTATAATTAGTTGTTATTGAAGAATCCTACAGTCAGTGGTGCAGTCCAATAGTTCTAGTGCCTAAACCTGACGGTACCATGAGATTCTATAATGAATTTCACTGACTGAATGAAGTATCCCAATTCAATGCATACCCCATACCACGCATCGACGAACTGGTTGACTGACTGAGCGGTGCCCAATTCTTGACTACACTGGATCTGACTAAAGGGTATTGGCAGATGCCCCTGCTCAAAGAAGCTAAAGAAAAGACAATGTTCTCTACCCTAGACGGGCTATTCCAGTACACAGTCCTCCCTTTTGGGTTACATGGGGCCCCAGCCACATTCCACGCCTCATGGATAAGCTGTTGTGCCCCCATACTAGTTATGCAGCCGCATACCTAGATGATGTCATCATCCATACGCCAGACTGGGGAACCCACTTGGAGAAAGTTGAGGCCGTACTACGCAACTTAAGGCGGGCTGGCCTCCTCGCTAATCCTGCTAAATGTGCCATAGGACTAGCAGAGGCTAAGTACCTGGGATATATTGTAGGAAGGGGTACCCCAAACTAATAAGCTAGAGGCGATTCAAAACTGGCCCCGGCCGACCCGAAAGAAGCAGGTCCATGCGTTCCTAGGTGTGGTAGGCTACTACCAACGTTTTATTCCCCACTTTGCCTGTAGGGCAAGTCCTCTAAAGGACCTGGTGAAGGCCCAACGTGCAGACATGGTGAAGTGGACCGATGCAGGAGAGAGGGCATTCACAGACCTTCGGACGGCTCTCTGTTATGACCCTATACTCATAGCCCTGGACTTTACCAAGGAATTTATTTTACAAACAGATGCTTCCGAGGTGGGGTTGGGGGCAGTTCTGTCACAAATGATTGGAGAAGAAGAACACCAGATCCTCTACCTAAGCAGAAAGCTGCTCCCAAGAGAACAGAAGTATGCAGTAGTCGAGAGAGAATGTCTTGCTGTGAAATGGGCCATGGAGACACTGCGTTATTACCCCTAAGACCGGCGATTTACTCTTGTGATGGACCATGCACCACTCCAGTGGATGTAGAGAAATAAGGAAAAGAATACAAGGGTCACCAGGTAGTTCTTGTCCCTCCAACCATTCCAGTTCCTCATACAGCACAGGGCTAGATGCCACCATGGTAATGCTGATGGTCTATCGCTAGCACACTGCTGGTGTCCCAAGTTGCCCAACCCTATGGTGTTGAGCAGAGGGAGGGGATATGTGATGGGGCAAGGCCAGATGGCTACAGTAAAGTAGTAAGGAACAGGTATATTAGCCCCAGGCTAACCAAATCCCTAGTACCATGGTAACCAAATGGCAGTTGCTCCAGGTTAATCAAGACACCTGGGGCCAATTAAGATCTTTCTAGAAGGCAGTGGAGAAAGCTACATTGATTGGGCCACCTGAAGCCAATGAAGGGCTGGCTGGGACTAGGTAAAAGCCTCCCAGTTAGTCAGT
Source organism: Gopherus flavomarginatus (assembly GCF_025201925.1). Classification (NCBI taxonomy): domain Eukaryota; kingdom Metazoa; phylum Chordata; order Testudines; family Testudinidae; genus Gopherus; species Gopherus flavomarginatus. Next base: position 378,465,509 of record NC_066617.1, read on the forward strand.
GAGTTTGGTGTGTGTAAGCAGCTGGGAGCAAGAGGTACAAGGAGCTGAGAGTGTACTGCTGGAGGATTGAGGAGTACTAGAATTATCAGACACCAGGAGGAAGGTCCTGTGGTGAGGATAAAGAAGGTGTTTGGAGAAGGCCATGGGGAAGTAGCCCAGGGAGTTGTAGCTGTCACACAGCTGTTACAGGAGGCACTATAGACAGCTGCAATCCACAGGGCCCTGGGCTGGAACCCGGAGTATAGGGCGGGCCTGGGTTCCCCCCAAACCTCCCAAGTCCTTATCAGACACAGGAGGAGTTGACCTAGACTGTGGGTTCCACCAGAGGGGAAGATGACTGAGGTGAGCAAATCTGCCAATAAGCGCAGGATCCACCAAAGTAGAGGAGGAACTTTGTCACAACATCTACTGACACCTTCCATCCTGAAGGATCCCCTGTGCCACTGAAACGCAGCCACCTTCGGGCTGGAGGCCATCAGCTGGGGAGGCACATCTAAGAGGGATGTTTTGGCCCATGATACTGGAGCAAACTCATCTCCTCTGGCAAGGGCCCTGGGGTATTTAATGGCTGCACAGAATGGAAAGGACTCCAGACCTATTCTCTGTCCTATAATGTCCATGTTACACTGGGTTTGTCAAGCAGGTGAGCTCCTCAGCAAGAGACAGTACCTGTGAATCCTGAGACGTAAGTGTCTTCCCTGGGAATCTCCCTCAGGTAGCCGTGTCCCACACCTCTCTCAGCCCAGTATCTGCAGCAGCATCCTGCACCGAGAGCTGATACAGGGGATTGTGCTGTTTATAATATAGCTCTGTGCAATCCCAGTTGGGTTCACTCAGCCTCTAGGGGATTAGCAGCATCTGGATGTAAACAGGCTGGAGATTGGAGTCTGGAGACATTCTAGCCAATGTCTCTCTTTCCATGTCTGTGCTTCCTTGCTCTGTATCCATCTTTAGGTGTAAACAGTAATTAAGGCACCTTCTCAAAGGGAGATGAGAACTCTTGTGCTCTCCGTGGAGTCAGAGAGGAGTTGGCTGCTCTGTGCACTTGTGTACTTTTAAAAATTATAGTTGATTTGTAAGAAAACCAGGGATAATGCCTAGATCTCCCAAGGGTCTGATACTCTGAAAATATCCAGGATAGCTGGCTAGATTGTAGAAAAACACATCTGGAGATTGACGATGGATGGGAGACACAAGCACTCTCTGCAGGCACATGGGGCTGTTGCTAAAACATCAGAGATCAGTAATTCTCATTTGTAACTATGACCATACTGAGCAGCACCTTTCACTGAAGGATCTTCAAAACACCTAGCAGTATGAATATATCCCCACTATGCAGATAGGTAAACTGAGGCATAGGGAGAGATGAAGTGGCTAAGGTAAAACAAAGATTGAGTGGCAGGATGACACACAGAACCCAGGAGTTCGGACTTCCCTGCCATAACCCCGGTCTCTCTGTCACACCAAGGGGGAAATGGACTCCTGCTCTGACAGGGCCTGTTCATTGGGTAGGATGCAGAGGAAAATCTGGCAGAGGGAGCCTGAGCCTTCACCATCCTCTGAAGGTGAATCTGAGGTTTTCAGAACTAGCTGGAGTTTGTGAGCTCCCTGCTCCTGTGAGGTTTGAACTCCGGGACTCCACTTCCACTGCGCTTCAGACACCTGCCAACACATCACAGTCACTGGGGTCGCTATGGGGGAACAGACGCAGTGAAATCAACACCAACAGAATTTTCCCATGGACAGAGGGCAGCCGGGGGCCTGTCCTGGGAACAAAGGCCTTCCCCTCCACCCAAAGCTACTGTGGAACAAGGGGGGCCCTATGGGCGGGATAGAGACTGGATCAGTGTTTGCACTGGGTTTGTTCTCTCCCTCTCGGTTCCTTTCCTCCCAGTCTCTCCCGGATGGAATTGAAATCGAATGTTCCAGGCTGAGTCAGACTTTCCAGCACTGCCCTTGCTGGAGGGCGCTTGGATTCCCACAGCTGAACTCGCTGCCTGCTCCTCTGGCTCATCGAGGGTATTTCTCTGGTGTGGAGCACCTGGGGTTTTAGCGCTGGAATGAGACTGATTGAATTGTCCTGTCCAGGCTGAACCGGGGCGCCGTGTCCATCTGCACTCCGATTACGGACACTCTGTATCTGGCCAGCCTTGGTTTGAACTTTGTCTGTAGCTAAAGGCAAAGCGGGGAAGGGCTAGGCCCTGATTTGGCTGGATCACTGTGTCTATCATTTATTATTATTGTCTGACTTGTGGAAGTCTGCAGAGGCCCAGTTCCAGTTCAGGGCCCCTTGTGCTGGGCCCTTCGCAACCCAGAAGCAGAAACAGCCCCTGCCCCAAGGAGCTTAGAGATCACATTCAGACAAGACTCAGCTACTGTGTGTAACACACCAGAGAGGGGGCAGGCGGGGGATGGGGGAGGAGCAGCACTAAGAACGGGTGGTTGCATAGGCTGCTGGGTGGGTGTGAGATAGTGGAAATGCACAGCCCTGCCCTGGCTGCTGGAAGTGTGTCCTGGGCCGTTAAGAGCAGATCACGTGTTGGGGAATGAGACTGGGGCGAGTGAGAACCGGCCGTTGAATGGCAGCTGCAGTAGACACACAGCTGGGAGCGCGTGACTCTCCCTTAGCTTCTGTAACCTGCTTTAGTTCTATCACGCCTCCCTCCGTCCAGTGCAGTCTGAGCCTCCTTCTCATGAATTCTCAGGACAACCCCGGTACCGGAGGGGAGACCAGAGGAGAGGGCAGAGGTAACGGGGCTGTGGGAAAGAACGAAGGAGCCACCCTGGAGATGGAAGAACTGGAAGCCCCCAAGGAGTTGAAACTCTCGGGCAATGCAGCAGAGTCTGGGAAGAGATTCAGGCAGAGTTTTGAGATATATCTGTGCAAGCAGCTGGGTTTGGTGAGAGAAACCAACAGAAAACTGCAATTTTCTTAAACAGTGCAGGGCTTGCGGCAGTGTACATCTTTACTATCTCGCAGCTCAGGCTTTGTCTGCACTGGCACTATGTCAGTAAAACTTTTGTCAGTTACGGGTGTAAGCAGAGCCAGGATGAGCTTGACATCTGGTGGTGAATTACGGCGAGTGTGGAAACAACTTAGGGGGCTGATTTTGTTTGTATAGGCACACCCACTTCGCCTAGCATGAGCCCAAGGTAGCCCAAAATGGTCACTTTGACAGCTGTGGGATCCCCAATTTCTCTGTTATTGGGGCAGGAGGAATAAAGTGTTGTTACCTTGCTTATGTGAGTGAAGGACTATGAGACTATTTTATGACAGAGGATCTCACCATCAACTAAGTAGCACTCGCTAGACAAGGGACATGAGTTCCAAAACCCAGTGAATTGAGAGAAAGTGGGGGGTGGGTGTGTGCATCTGATGATATGGGTCCCCTTTGAGGGTGTAGCACACCAATTGCACTTCATTTGCTCTCCACTGTTGAAGAGCAGAACTAATTTTGTTTCCACTAGGAGTTCAACTAGAGGCTGCTGAGCTGAATTCACTTTGGGCCAATGGTGCACCAGCACTGGGGCTCCCCTGCTACAAGCTGAAACTATGAAAAGAGCTAAAATTACTGAGCTGAGATCACTGAGTGCTGAGTTAGCTAGTGGGGGAGCTTGAAGATATATTGCTAAGTGGCTGGCAGAGCAGTTTGTGAGATGGTTGGAGCGGCTCATGGAACAGCGAGTGGAGCAGAGCGGAGCAGTTTGCAGGGACGGCTGGAGGAGTGAAGTGCCTGGTGGAGCAGAACCATTTGTGGCGAAGGCTGCAGCAGAACTCCACGGAGAGACAGGACAGTCAGCCTCAGACCACGTAACGTGCCCCTTAACACCCTGTGTGCCCCCACAATTCCACCCAGGCTGTGCGGGGGGTAATACTCTGCAGATAAACTTTTGAACTCTGGGGCGGCACTGACCAGGGTCAGAGACTTTTGGTTTGTTGGACTCTGGGGTGATTGGACTTAAAACCCTGAGGGGAAAAAGGGAAAAGAACACTGCAAAACTTACTTGGTAGGTCTTTTGCTGATGGTTTGTGTTATGAATCCTGTTTGTGGTGTTTCCCCAACATGATGCCTTATTGTTTCCCTCCTTTATTAAAAGGATTTTGCTACACTCAGACTCCGTGCTTGCGAGAGGGGAAGTGTTGCCTCCTAGAGGCGCCCGGGGGGGGTGGTATGTAATTATCCCAGGTCACTGGGTGGGGGCTCAAGCCGGTTTTGTATTGTGTTATTGAGACAGAACCCCCGGATACTGAAACTGGCCCTTGTTGCTGCCAACTCAGAGGGGCAGAAGGGTTACACGGGTGTGACAGAAACACGCCCCCCTAACTGGTATTGACCACATTCTGTCAGCAGGAGACCAATTGAAAAATAAAAAAAAAAATGAGAAACTGGGAAAGGTGGAAGGAAAAGACATCACCCCACTCTGTGACATGGGGGACCCCAAACAGCCATCTCTGGAACATCAGGGTGGTTCACAGTCTGTTCCTCACATGGCTCAGGCCTTGCCCATGTCCCTGCTGTGCTGCAGGGATGCTGCAGGTTGGACACTCGCTCTGGTGGTGGCCACACGCCCTCAGGCTCTGCGTGGCAGGGCTCTTCTTCCCAGCACTGCTCCCCCAACCCCCATCGGCTTATGATCCCTCTCCAACTTTGAGCTGCCAGGGCTCTTAGCCTTGGTGCGTCTCCCTTTCCCAGTTGCTCACTGCACTCAACTCTGGACTGCTCCAGCCCCAGCTCCAGCCCCAGCTTCCTGGGCTGCTTCTCTGCCTTCGGCAGCGACTCCGCTCAGCGCTGCTCGGGCCCCAGCTCTCTCCTTAACTCAGCCCTGCTCTGGCCCAGACAGCTCCAGCCTTCGACTCCCTCATTGATCTACCTGCCCTGTGCTGTTGGCCTCTTCCCATTCTCCCTCCTGGCACTCGCTCCGCCGAGGAGCCACCAGAGCCTCCCTGCGCCCGCTTCGCCGAGGAGCCGCCAGAGCCTCCCTGCGCCCGCTACGCCGAGGAGCCGCCAGCGCCTCCCTGCGCCCGCAGTAACGAGGAGCCGCCAGCGCCTCCCCGCGCCCGCTCCGCCGAGGAGCCGCCAGAGCCTCCCCGCGCCCGCTCCGCCGAGGAGCCGCCAGAGCCTCCCCGCGCCCGCTCCGCCGAGGAGCCGCCAGAGCCTCCCCGCCCCGTCCCTGCTGCGGCCCCGAGGACACCCCGGAACAGGCCTGGCCGGACTTCCCGGAGGAGCTGCCGGACTTGCCGCCCAGCCCTGGCCGTGAGGAGCCGATGTGGTGGGACATCCCCGAAGCTGATCCCACAAACCAGGTAGGCTCGGAGGGGGATACTGGAAGTAGCCCGGGGGCAGCTGACCTGAGTCAGGCTGCAGATTTCCCGATACCCATGGCAGTGTGTTGCGGTCAGGATCCCCACTGACCACCTGCAGCGGTGATCACTGCTTCTAGGGCCCCGGGCTGGAACGCATTGGAGCGGGTGGGCCTGCATTCCCCCTGCCACCCATCGACGGGTGGCAGAGTCCCCCTCCCCCCTCGGCCTGAAGAGGCCAGCTAAACTGAGATAACTGTGTATTGGTGCCCCGCCCGAACCAAGGGCTGGGCCCCCTTTGACTCTGCCACTTCTCGGTCCTGTCCCAAAGGGCCCGAGCGACCCGCACTCTTGCCAGCCCGTCCCTGAACCAAGAGGGCCGTAGCTGAGATAACTGTGTATTGGTGCCCCGCCCGAACCAAGGGCTGGGCCCCCTTTGACTGTGCCGCCACCCAGTTCTATCCCCAGGGACCGAGCCACCCAGATGGTGGGCTACAGTTCCAAGGACCTAGACCCTCAGATGACAGGTCGAGGCCGGTGTGGCTCCCCTCCTCATCCGGGAGGGTCGAGCCCCGGCAGCGCCCACGCTTACAATTGGTACCTGACCAAAGACCCTGAACCCTAGCCCCTGTGAGAAGGGGCTGGCAGGAGGGCGGTAGTGCGACCAGCCCTCCTTAACAGGAGACATGGATATGGAACGGCTGTTCCAGCTGCTGGCGGAGAGCCAGGAGCGGCAGCAGGCAGTGCAACTCCTGCAGTATCAACAGCAGCAGGCCGCCCATCTCGAACAGCAGCAACATCGGGACACGGGACACCATGCACCTCCAGCAGCAACAGCAGCAGCCTGCCGCACAGCTGGAGCACCAGCAACAGCTGATACAGCAACTCGGAGGCCAGCTGCAGCTGCTCCTCAGACCTGCAGGTTGGCAGGTTGTAGGGACCTACAACCCATCCTGGACAATGACCCCACACTTTCACAGGTCTTGGGTGGCAGGCCAGTCCTTGCCCACAGACAACCTGCCAACCTGAAACATATTCTCACCAGTAATTGCACACTGCACCATAGTAACTCTAGCTCAGGAACCAATCCATGCAACAAACCTCGATGCCAACTCTGCCCACATATCTACACCAGCGATACCATCACAGGACCTAACCAGATCAGCCACATCATCACAGGTTCATTCACCTGCACCTCCACCAATGTAATATACGCCATCAATGCCCCTCTGCTATGTACATCGGCCAAACTGGACAGTCCCTTCGGAAAAGGATAAATGGACACAAATCAGGTATTAGGAATGGCAATATATAAAAACCTGTAGGAGAACACTTCAATCTCCCTGGACATACAATAGCAGATCTAAAGGTAGCCATCCTGCAGCAAAAAAAAATCAGGACCAGACTTCAAAGAGAAACTGCTGAGCTTCAGTTCGTCTGCAAATTTGACACCATCAGCTTAGGATTAAACAAAGGCTGTGAATGGCTTGCCAATTACAGAACCAGTTTCTCCTCCCTTGGTTTTCACAACTCAACTGCTAGAACAGGGCCTCATCCTCCCTGATTGAACTACCTCATGATCTCTAGCTTGCCTGAATATATATACCTGCCCCTGGAAATTTCCACTACATGCATCTGATAAAGTGGGTATTCACTCACGAAAGCTCATGCTCCAAAACCTCTGTTAGTCTATAAGGTGCCACAGGATTCTTTGCTGCTTTTACAGATCCAGACTAACACGGCTACCCCTCTGATACCTGGCACAATGGGACTCTCGACAGCAAGGGTAAAGCTCATCTGTGCATGAGACAGGACTTTCTCTGGGGGAAAGTGCAAGGCTGCCCCAGGAACTGAATGAGCTCAGTCTTTTTAAAAGGAGAAGGTTATGGAGCGATGTGATTGCATTCTATCAACAATTATCATGGGGAACAGAAACTTGATAACAACAGGCTCTTGAAGCTGGCAGGCAAAAGTCTAACAAGAGATGGTGGCTGGATGTGAAAGATAGACAAATTGAGACTAGAGACAAAGTGGAAATTTTTAACAATGAGGGTCATTGACCACTGGAACAATTTAGCAAGGATCAGGGTTTGTCAATGTCACTGGCCATGTTTCAATGAAGATGAGATGTTTTTCTCAAAGATCCGCTCTCGTTCAAGCAGGAATTCATCCAGGGCAGTCCTATGGCCTGTGCAATGCAGGAGCTCAGAGCAGATGCTGCTGACTTGAAGGTATATATTGTCCCCAAACGTGAAATAGTTGTGGGCGAGGACAAAGTCACAAGGTTCAGCCACCAGGTTTGCTGTGACATTATCAGGGATACTGTTCCTAATGGCTTGTAGTCCATCTTTGTGTGGAATGTTGGTGTAGAGGGCTTCTACATTCATAGTGGCCAGGATGGTGTTTTCTGGAAGATCACCAATGGATTGTAGTTTCCTCAGGAAGTCAGTGGAGTCTTGAAGATAGCTGGGAGTGCTGGTAGCGTAGGGCTTGAGGAGAGAGTTTACATAGCCAGACAATCCTGCTGTTAGAGTGCCAATGCCTGATATGATGGGCCGTCCAGGATTTCCAGGTTTATGGATCTTGGGTAGCAGATAGAATAACCCTGATCAGGGTTCTAGGGGTGTGTCTGTGCAGATTTGTTCCTGTGCTTTGTCAGAGAGTTTCTTGAGTAGATGGTGTAGTTTCTTTTGGTACCTCTCAATGGGATCAGAGGGTAATGGCCTGTAGAATGTGGTGTGTGAGAGCTACCTAGCAGCCTCGTCTTTATATTCTGACCTATTCATGATGATATGTTATTACCGTTACTCACATCTTCTTGTCAACTATTTGAAATTGGCCATCCTGATTATCAATACATTTATTTTCTTCTGCTGATAATAGCCACCTTAATTGATTCATCTTGTTAGAGTTGGTATGGCAACCCCTCATCTTTTCATGTTTTCTCTCTCTCTCTAATATATTCCTACTGTATTTTCCACTCCATGCATCTGATGAAGTGGGTTTTAGCTCGTGAAAGCTTATGCCCAAATAAATGTGTTAGTCTCTAAGTTGCCAAAAGTACTCTTCATTCTTTTTTCTCTAGGCTGGGTTTACATTGCATTAAGGAACAATGATGGAAACCCAGTATCCACACTCATGTTTCCTGCTGGTACCTATTAATTTTTTCCAGACCATGACATGTAGAAATTATTGGTGCACCTTCAAATATAGAACTGGGATTAGTAGGGCCAGATGTTCATAATTCATTTCTATTAATAATGAAAATGTCATTTTCAATGTGTGCAGCGTGAGCAATCTGCTTCACCCACGAGAACAGCCTCCAGTAGTGCTTGTAGTATCTCACATTCACATTGTCTCTCCATCCAGACATTTGTACTGCAACCATCACCCTAGACCCTGGGCATATAAGGGAAGTCTAAGGAATGTATGGTACATGCAAGAGACACGGTTCTGCCTCAGAGTTGAACATCTTCTCCCCTACTCCATGTCAGATTCCAACACAACCAACTTCACCAACCCCTCCACCTTCATCCTGCTGGGCATTCCTGGCCTGGAGGCTGCCCATATCTGGATCTCCATCTCATTCTGCATCATGTACATCATAGCTGTCTTGGGGAACTTGACCATCCTGTTCATCATGACAATAGAGCTGAGCCTCCATGGGACCATGTACTATTTCCTCTGCATGCTGGCTGTCACCAACCTGTTTCTGCCAACATCCATCCTGCCCAAAACACTCAGCATCTTCTGGTTCAATTCCAGGGAGATCGATTTCATCGCCTTCCTCACCCTGATGTACTTCATTCACTGCTTCTTAGTGATAGAGTCTGGGATCTTTGTGGCCATGGCTGTTGATCGCTACGTGGCCATCTGCCACCCGCTGAGAGATTCCACCATCCTGACAAACCCTGTGGTGGCCAAGATCGGGCTTGCCGTGGTGCTGCGTGGTGGCATGCTCATACTGCCTTATCCCTTCCTGGCGAGCTGGCGGCCATATTGTAGAACCAACATAATCCCCCACACGCACTGAGAGCACATGGCTGCGGTGAAGCTGGCCTGCACTGACACCCGTGTCAGTAGTTACTATGGCCTCTTTGTGCTATTCTGTGTGAAGGGTCTGGATGTGTTTTTTATCACCATGTCCTATACCCAGATCCTCAGGGGCATCTTCAGCCTCCCCAGAAAGGACGCCTGGTTCAAAACTTTCAGGACTTGCAGCTCCCACTTTGTGCCATCTTAGCCTTCTACATTCCACATCTCTTCTCCTCTCTCATGCACTGGTATGGCCACAATGTAGCCCTGCGTCTCCATGTTCTCATTGCCAACATGTACCTCCTGCTTTCCCCCGTGCTAAACCCCATCATCTACGGGGCGAGGACCGAACAGATCTCGAAATGGCTTCTCCGGCTCTTTACTCATAAAGGGACCTAAAGTTTTCTCTTGATACTTTGGATCTCGGACCAAACACTGTGCAGAGCTGTTTGCTGACATAGTGCTGGGCCCTCTTCCCTGAATCACTTACTGAACAGTCAAAGAGACATTAAACCCTTTCCTGACCTTACTGTGCTCTGTAAGAGCAACAAACTGGGGAATATGTCTATGTAGAACTCATTGGGTTGTCACATTTCCAGTTCTTGCAAACTGGACCCCTAAGAACATAAGAACAGCCATACTAGGGCAGACCAAAGGCTCATCTAGCCCCATATCCTGTCTTCCAACAATCGCTAATCCAAAGTTCCCCAGACAGGATAAATAGAACAGGCAATCCTCAAGGGATCCATCCCGTCACCCATTCCCAGCTTCTGCAAACAGAGGCTAGGGACACCATCCCTGGCCATTGATGGATCTATCCTCCATGAATGTATATAGTTCTTTTTGAAACCTGTTATAGTCTTGGCCTTCACAACATCCTCTTTCCCAGAGATCCACAGGTTGACTGTGTGAAGAAATAGTTCCTTTTTTTTTTTTTTTTATATAAACATCTGCTGCCTCTTTGGTGACCTAGTTCTTCTGCTATGAGAAGGAGTAAATATCACTTCCTTATTTACTTTCTCCACACCAGTTATGATTTATAGATCTCTGTCATATCCCCCCTTAGTCATCTCTTTTCCAACCTGAACAGTCCCAATATTATTAATGTCTCTTCATATGGCAGCTGTTCCAAATCTCTAATCATTTTTGTGGTCCTTTTCTGAACCTTTTCCAATTCCAATATATCTTTTTTGAGATGGGTCAACCGGATCTCTGCACAGTATTCAAGAGGTGGACATACCATGGATTTATATGGAAGCAATATGATATTTTGTGTCTTATCATCTATCCCTTTCCTAATGATTCCCAACATTCTGTTCACTTTTTTGACTGTCGCTTCACACTGAGTGGATGTTTACAGAGAACCATGACCCCTGGGACCCCGTCCCTAACCCTGTCTCTTCTGCCAAAGCCCCACACCCAAATACATCTTCCCTCCAAAATAACCTTAGCTATGTGGTGTTGTGTTCCGTTAATTCAGGGTGGCTGAATGCACATAATGATCAGATTCTGGGTTATACACACCCCCTCAAATCCAGGGCAACATAACCATTGATCTAACCATGAACGGTGTGACGATGCGGTTCTGGCAGGACCCAACTGAGAGTGCCAATTCAGCACCAATTGCTCAAACAGGGCAGTCACAGCCCTAGGCTGGGGTTTTTCCACCTCTAAGGCAAACCAAACCAGCCAGACAAAAATGACTTCAGTTTCACCCCACTGGCTAACCGCAAATCACACAAGCAATTTCCTTAGACACTCCAGTCTTCCAGTATCACCACCAGTGCCACCCATCCTGGGGCTGAATGATTATGAAAACCAACACCCCAATAAAAGAAAAAGGTTCTCTCAATCCCAAAGGACCAAGCCCCAGACCCAGCTCAATAGACACATCAGATCTTACCCACAAATCACGCTGTTGCCAATCCTTTAGAATCTAAAATCTAAAGGTTTATTCATAAAGGGAAAAAGATAGAGATGAGAGCTAGAATTGGTTAAATGGAATTAATTACATACAGTGATGGCAAAGTTCTTAGTTCAGGCTTGTAGCAGTGATGGAGTAAACTGCAGGTTCAAATCAAGTCTCTGGAGAACATCTCCAGCTGGGATGGGTCATTCAGTCCTTTGTTCAGAGCTTCAGTTTGTAGCAAAGTCCCTCCAGAGGTAGGAAGCAGGATTGAAGACCAGATGGAAATGAGGCATCAGCCTTATATAGGCTCTTCCAGGTGTAAGAACCTCTTTGTTCTTACTGTGGAAAATTACAGCAAAATGGAGTCTGGAGTCACATGGGCAAGTCCCTGCACACCCTGCTGAGTCACAAGGCATATCTGCCTCCTCTCAATGGGTCAGTTGTGTAGCTGATGGTCCTTGATGGGCCATCAAGCAGGCTAAGCAGAGCTAACACCCACTTGTCTGAGGTGTCACCCAGACCTACAGCACCAATTTGAAATACAGACAGCATACAGCCAATACTTATAACTTCAACTACAAAATGATACAGACATACAGACAGCATAATCATAACCAGCAACCCATAACCTGGTCTTAGACACCTAATGTGACCCTCTTTACATAAGATTTGGTGCCATTACAGGACCTTGGTTGCAAACCACGTTCTATATGGTTGTCATAACCTATTCCCAGATTTGGACCTTAGCGTCCAAAATATGGGGGTTAGCATGAAAACCTCCAAGCTTAGTTACCAGCTTGGACCTGGTACTTGCTGCCACCACCCAAAAAATTAGAGTGTTTTGGGGCACTCTGGTCCCCCTGAAAAACCTTCCCTGGGGACCCCAAGACCCAAATCCCTTGAGTCTCACAACAAAGGGGAATAAACCATTTCCCTTCCCCCCTCCAGGTGTTCCTGGAGAGACACACAGACACAAGCTCTGTGAATCCAAACAGAGTGACTCCCCCTCTCCGTTCCCAGTCCTGGAAACCAAAGCACTTTCCTCTTCACCCAGAGGGAATGCAAAATCAGGCTAGCAAATCCAACACACACAGATCTCCCCCTGATTTCTTCCTCCCACCAATTCCCTGGTGAGTACAGACTCAATTTCCCTGAAATTTCCCAGTAAAGAAAACTTTAACAGGTTTTAAAAAGAAAGCTTTATACAAAAAAGAAAGAAAAATACATACAAATGGTCTCTCTGTATTAAGGTAACAAAATACAGGGTCAATTGATTAAAAGAATATTGAATAAACAGCCTTATTCAAAAAGAATACAAATCAAAGCACTCCAGCACTTATATTCATGCAAATACCAAAGAAAAGAAACCATATAACTTACTATCTGATCTCTTTGTCCTTACACTTAGAAACAAAAGATTAGAAAGCAGAAACTACTTCTCCAAAGCTCAGAGAAAGCAGGCAGACAGAAAACAAAGACTTCAGACACAAAATTCCCTCCACCCAAAGTTGAAAAAATCCGGTTTCCTGATTGGTCCTCTGGTCAGGTGCTTCAGGTGAAAGAGACATTAACTCTTAGCTATCTGTTTATGACACGCCCCCCAAATTGCAGACAGTGGAGAAGCTCACTGGCGGCGATTTTCTTCTAGAACTTGAAAATAAACAGATTACTACAACACATGCACCTTTACGTATACTACTAAGTATATAACTAACAGACTTTTACATTTTAAGAACACTTTTTAACTACTGAATTCTGGGAAACTCTCACGGGAGAGAGCATTAGCAACTTTGTTAGAAGCTCCTGTGATGTGTTGAATTTTAAAATTAAAATCTTGGAGAGCTAAACTCCAACGAAGAAGTTTCTTGTTGTTCCCCTTGGCAGTATGAAGCCACTTTAGTGCAGCATGGTCAGTTTGTAGTTGGAACCGCCGTCCCCAAACATATGGGCGTAGCTTTTCCAGGGCGTACACAATGGCATAGCATTCCTTTTCACTGACTGACCAGTGACTTTCCCTCTCAGACAGTTTCTTGCTGAGAAACACGACAGGATGGAAGTTGTGATCTGTTGCTTCCTGCATGAGCACTGCTTCTATACCACGCTCAGATGCATCCGTGGTTACTAGGAATGGCTTGTTAAAGTCCGGGGCCCTGAGTACAGGGTCAGACGTGAGCGTTGCCTTAAGTTGGGTAAAGGCCTTTTGACACTCATCAGTTCACTTAACTGCATTTGGCTGGGTCTTTTTGGTCAGGTCGGTCAGTGGGGCAGCGATTTGGCTGTAGTGTGGTACAAATCGCCTGTAGTATCCGGCCAAGCCTAAGAAGGATTGGACCTGTTTCTTTGACCTTGGGACAGGCCACTTTTGGATAGCATCCACCTTGGCCTGTAGGGGGTTTATGGTTCCTCGACCCACCTGGTGCCCTAGGTAAGTTACTCTGTTTTGGCCTATTTGACACTTTTTGGCCTTAACAGTTAGTTCGGCCTGCCTGATGCGCTCAAAGACCTTTTTCAGGTGTAGTAGGTGTTTGGGCCAGGAGTCTGAAAAAATGGCCACATCATCAAGGTAGGCAACTGCAAATTCTTCCAGTCCAGTTAGTAGACCATCTACCAGCCTCTGGAAGGTGGCGGGTGCATTTCGAAGGCCGAAAGGAAGGACATTGAATTCATACACCCCCGCATGGGTGACGAATGCTGACCTCTTTTTGGCAGGTTCATCTAGCGGTACTTACCAGTACCCCTTGGTTAAGTCTATTGTAGAGATGAACTGGGCACGTCCCAACTTCTCCAATAGCTCATCGGTGCTTGGCATTGGATAGTTGTCCGGACGAGTTACCGCATTTAGCTTACGGTAGTCCACGCAAAAGCATATTTCCCCATCTGGTTTGGGTACCAGAACCACTGGAGATGCCCATGCACTGGTAGATGGGTGGATTATACCCATCTGTAGCATGTTCTGGATCTCCCGTTCTATAGCAGCTTGGGCATGAGGAGACACCCGGTAGGGTGGGGTTCTGATTGGGTGAGCATTACCTGTGTCAATGGAGTGGTATGCCCGTTCAGTCCGTCCTGGGGTGGCTGAGAACAATGGGGCGAAGCTAGTGCACAGCTCCTTGATTTGTCACCGCTGCAGACGTTCCAGTGTGGTTGAGAGGTTCACCTCTTCCACGCCACCGTCTTTTTTCCCGTCGTAGTAGACACCGTTAGGCCACTCAGCATCATCTCCCTGGACTGTAAACTGACAAACCTGTAAGTCTTTGGAATAGAAAGGCTTGAGAGAATTAACATGGTAAACTCTAGGTTTTAGTGAGGAATTGGGAAATGCTATGAGGTAATTCACAGTTCCCAGGCACTCTTGGACCGTGAATGGCCCTTCCCATGATGATTCCATCTTATGGGCCTGTTGCGCCTTCAAGACCATAACCTGGTCTCCTACCTTGAAGGAACGTTCTTTGGCATGTTTGTCATACCAGGCCTTTTGCTCTTCCTGAGCATCCTTTAGGTTCTCTCTACCAAGGGCTAAAGAGTGTCGGAGGGTGCTTTGTAGGTTGCTTACAAAGTCCAGAATGTTAGTTCCTGGAGAAGGCATAAACCTCTCCCATTGCTGCTTCACCAACTGTAATGGCCCCTTAACCTCGTGACCATACACAAGTTCAAATGGTGAAAACCCTAAACTGGGATGTGGTACAGCCCTGTAGGCAAACAGCAACTGCTGCAACACTAGGTCCCAATTATAGGAGAATTAGTTGATGAATTTTCGTATCATGGCCCCCAAAGTTCCATTGAACCTTTCCACCAGGCCATTAGTTAGATGGTGGTACGGGGTGGCAACCAAGTGATTCACCCCATGAGTTTCCCACAGTTTTTCCATGGTCCCTGCCAGGAAATTAGACCCTGAATCTGTAAGGATGTCGGAGGGCCAACCTACCCTGGCAAAGATGTCTGTTAGGGCCAGGCACACAGTGTTAGCCCTGGTGTTGCCTAGAGCTACTGCTTTCGGCCATCGGGTAGCAAAGTCCACTAAAGTCAGTACGTACTGCTTTCCTCTGGGCGTCTTTTTTGGGAAAGGGCCCAGAATATCCACAGCTACTCGCTGAAATGGGACCTCAATTATGGGGAGTGGCTGGAGAGGGGTCTTGACCTGGTCTTGAGGCTTTCCCACCCTTTGGCATACCTCACAAGACCGGACATACTTGGCAACGTCCTTGCCCATCCCCTCCCAGTGGAAGGACTTCCCCAACCAGTCCTTGGTTCTGTTCACCCCAGCATGGCCACTGGGATGATCATAGGCTAAGCTTAAAAGCTTCCCCCGGTACTTAGTTGGAACCACCAACTGTTTTTGTGGCTGCCATTCTTCCCGGTGTCCACCAGAAAGAATTTCCTTGTATAAAAGTCCTTGGTCTATAATAAACCGGGATTGATTAGAAGAGCTGAGAGGCGGTGGGGTGCTCCGTGCCGCTGCCCACGCCTTCTGAAGGCTGTCATCTGCTTCCTGCTCAGTCAGGAACTGTTTCCTTGAGGCTGGGGTCACCAGTTTTTCCTGAGACTGTGGACTTGGGCTTGGTCCCTCTTGAAGCGATGTAAGTGATGGGGTTGTTTCCGGTGCTGGTGAACCGCTCTCCGCTGGTGCACCTGAGGGTATTTCAGGCTCTGGCTGAGCCTTTTGGGTATGGCTGTCTGTTGCTTCTGCCAGTTTTGGCTCGCTGGCGCCCTCTGGTTTTGAGTTTGAAGATGGGGTTGCAATCGCTGGTGCTGGTTGCTGTTCCAGTTCCGGGCCTGGGACTTGAGGTGTTGTGGCTGTTTCAGTGGTTGGCATGGAATCCGGGTCCACTACCTTTGTCTGGGTCTCTGGTAACCCAGACGGGGCGTCTGTGGACGGTTCAGGAACAGGAATGGGTCTGGAAGCTTGTCTGGTTTGGCTACGTGTAACCATTCCCACTCACTTGGCCCGCTTCACCTGGTTGCCCAAGTCTTCCCCAAGTAGCATGGGGATAGGATAATTGTTATAGACTGCAAAAGTCCACATTTCTGACCAGCCTTTGTACTGGACAGGCAGTTCAGCTGTAGGCAAGTCTACAGCTTGTGACATGAAGGGGTAAATTGTAACTTTGGCCTTTGGGTTGATGAATTTGGGGTCAACGAAGGATTGGTGGATAGCTGACACTTGTGCCCCGGTGTCTTTCCACACAGTAACCTTTTTTCTGCCCACTCTCAAATTTTCCCTTCGCTCCAAGGGTATTTGAGAGGCATCTGGGCCTGGGGATCTTTGGTGTGATGGTGGTGTAATGAACTGCACTCGCATGGTGTTCTTGGGACAGTTGGCCTTGATATGTCCCAGTTCATTACACTTAAAGCATCTTCCATCTGATGGGTCACTGGGCCGAGGTGAGTTACTGGAGACTGGTGAGGTGGAAGAGTAGTGTGACTGTGGCTTTACTTGGGTGGTATGTGGGGTCTTTGGCTGTCCTCGGTTGTAGGGTTTATGGTCGGTGTGCCCTCTGGGGTATTCATTCCCCTTGACAGTAGCTTTTTTGCTTTCTGCCACTTCCATCCATCTGGCTCCAATCTCCCCCGTCTCAGCAAGATCTTTGGGTTTTCCATCTTGTATGTACCGTGTGATGTCTTCAGGAACACCATCCAAGAACTGCTCCATTTTTATGAGGAGGTGCAGTTCTTCCAAGGTTTTAACATTGTGTCCTGATATCCAGGCCTCATAATTTTTTGCAACGTAGTAGGCGTGTTTGGGAAATGACACATCTGGTTTCCACTTTTGGGTTCTGAAGCGCCGACGGGCATGATCCGGGGTGATCCCCATTCTGTATCTGGCCTTGGTTTGAAAAAGTTTATAGTCATTCATTTGCTGCTTAGGCAGTTCAGCTGCCACCTCTGCTAAAGGTCCACTGAGCTGTGGCCTCAATTCTACCATGTACTGGTCTTCGGGGATGCTGTACCCAAGACAGGCTCTTTCAAAATTTTCCAAGAAGGCCTCAGTGTCATCACCTGCCTTGTAGGTGGGAAATTTCCTGTGCTGTGGAGCAATAATTGGCGCAGGGTTGTTAGGGTTGGCTGTGTTTTGCTTAGCCTTTTCTAATTCATGGCCTGTCGGTGGGCTTCCCTCCGGAGTTCCATCTCTTTTTGTTGTTTTTCCATGTCTTGGCAGTGGGCCGCCTCTTCTTCTTCTAGTTTTCTTTTGTGTGCTGCCTCTTTGGCTGCCTGTTCTCTTTGGTAGGCTGCCAGTTTGATGCTTTCTTCCTCTTCTTTCAGCTCCACCTCTTTTTGTCTTTTTTCCAGTTGTCGCCTGTGTTCAGCTTCTTTGATTTGTTCTTCGGCCCCCATTTTTGTCTTGGTAGACATGGTTTCTGGTTTCTTGTGTTGGGGTGCCCTCCGGTGTTTATCTTCTGAACTGCAGGCTCTGTTGCCTCCTGGGGTCTGCCTAGCAACAATGCTTTTTTCCCTTTCTCTCTCTAGCTAATGTTCAATGAAAGGAAACCAGAAAAACCACTTTATTTGCATGTATATAGTGCTGGTACTTGCCTCCTAATGGGAGGGCTATTGTGTGACAAAAGACCCTTAACAGTCTGGTAATGGCTTCTTGCTTAATATGCAAGCCACAAACTGCCAGAGAGAGCAGAAAAAAAATTCTCTCTGGTTTCTTTGAAAACCAAACCCTCTCTGCTAAAAAGTCCCTAGCAGAGAAAAGAAAAATATAATATTACTACTGGCTTCTGGATTCTATCCCACCACTGCACACCATGTCATAATTTTAGTCCCAGATTTGGACTTTAGCCTCCAAAATATGGGGGTTAGCATGAAAACCTCCAAGCTTAGTTACCAGCTTGGACCTGGTACTTGCTGCCACCACCCAAAAAATTAGAGTGTTTTGGGGCCTCTGAAAAACCTTCCCTGGGGACCCCAAGACCCAAATCCCTTGAGTCTCACAACAAAGGGAAATAATCCTTTTTCCCTTCCCCCCTCCAGGTGCTCCTGGAGAGACACACAGACACAAGCTCTGTGAATCCAAACAGAGTGACTCCCCCTCTCCGTTCCCAGTCCTGGAAACAAAAGCACTTTCCTCTTCACCCAGAGGGAATGCAAAATCAGGCTAGCAAATCCAATACACACAGATCTCCCCCTGATTTCTTCCTCCCACCAATTCCCTGGTGAGTACAGACTCAATTTCCCTGAAATTTCCCAGTAAAGAAAACTTTAACAGGTTTTAAAAAGAAAGCTTTATATAAAAAAGAAAGAAAAATACATACAAATGGTCTCTCTGTATTAAGGTAACAAAATACAGGGTCAATTGCTTAAAAGAATATTGAATAAACAGCCTTATTCAAAAAGAATACAAATCAAAGCACTCCAGCACTTATATTCATGCAAATACCAAAGAAAAGAAACCATATAACTTACTATCTGATCTCTTTGTCCTTACACTTAGAAACAGAAGATTAGAAAACAGAAACTACTTCTCCAAAGCTCAGAGAAAGCAGGCAGACAGAAAACAAAGACTTCAGACACAAAATTCCCTCCACCCAAAGTTGAAAAAATCCGGTTTCCTAATTGGTCCTCTGGTCAGGTGCTTCAGGTGAAAGAGACATTAACCCTTAGCTATCTGTTTATGACAGAAGCCATATCAGTGTATAACAGAAATGGTTTATCAAAGTCATGTTCAATAACATGATTGAATTTTTTTTACAAACAAGGTAAAACTTAGTTTCAACAACCGTGGATTGGATCTCTTCTTGCAGCAGGATTCCTGTACGTCTTATATGAACCTGCCAAGAGCTAAAGAAACTAGCTATTTTATCTATACAAGCTCTGGCAAATGTTTGGAACCTAATTAATGTTGTTCACAGTAGAGGAATTTTGGCATTTAGCAATGCAATCAATATGGTAGTGTGCCTCAGTTTCCCCTTTCCTAGTGCACATCAGGTCTGGAATGTCTTTTCCCCTGTGAAAAGTTTCAATACTGTTTACAGGCATTAACTGTGAAACGTTAGTATAGCAAGGCCTTTTAACATAAAGTGTGTTTTTATGTACTGCTTTTAAGTCGTTCAAGGGACTTTCCAAAGGATTGGGCACATTGTACATTCTTACAATTCTTGGTAATAGCAACACATTAGTTACAAAAATCACCATTAGCAATAACAACAAATTCATTGCAAGTGTCCATTTACAATTAAGTTTGTTATGCCACACCTTTGGCTCAATACCATTGCAGTTTGGGAATTTTAGGGTTAACTTTTGGCTTCCCTTTGCAAAATTTAGTTTTCTCTTTCCTTCTTGTCCTGCAGGATTAAACCCTGATTTCTCTTGCTTAACCAAATTTACTGGCTGATGGGTGGGCTCCCTGTGCTAACAGCTATTAGCAAGTCTTTCTTCTCCCTACCAGCCAGGTAATTTGCATTAATACAAACACCAGCTTTTAATTTCTTAGCTGCCACCAATTTTAATGTTGGACTCTGTCTTACAGAGATACTACACAAATCCAAAGGGTTTAAGGGTGAGAGTTTGTTTGCTCTTTCCTGCATTCTCAAGTCTTTATCCATAAAACTATTCTGCTTTGAAACACCAGTAACCCAATCTGTTCTCAGATCCTGAAGCACAGGCTGCTCACTTACAGAATTAGCATGGAGACATTCCTGTCCCAACACGATTGTCTTCCCAACAAGCTGGCCAAACCCAGGCACTTGGTCATAGGGCTGTTTAAATTCCTTAACTTTTACTCCATCTGAGACCGTCTCAAAGCTATCCACACTGGATTTTTCAAAAGGAAAGTCAGTGGATCCATTCACAACAGAAAACTTTTAGCTGTTAGGAACTAAAACTTCCTTGATTAAATCACTTTCACACCCTTCAGTTGTTCCAAACTGCCTGCACAGATTACCAGGAGGATTTCTTTCCTTAGCAACTTTTCTAAGCAACAATTCACCCCTTACAGACATTTTGCTCTTACCTTCTTCACCTAGGGCTTGCTCTAAAGGAACACTTTCCTCATTTACAACAGACTTCTTCTGGGTCTTACTTACATTCATGATCACCTTTGGCTCATCAGGCAGATTTCTACCCACTTTCCTTTCAGGCAAACTTATAGACTTACTAGATAAAAGTTTAGAGGTTTTCTCCTTCCCTCTGCAACTTTCCTCATAGTCACTGGCAACCTGCACGTTGTCAGGCTCAACACCCACAAGTTTAGGAAACTTTTCCTCCTTTTTACAAGTTGTTAAACTGTCAGTAGGTAACACAATTAAATCACCTTTTTGCTCTCCTTGTGCCCTGGCTAGGGTATCACCCTGATTAGACAGAGCTGCTACACCCTTTTCCAACCACACATTAGTAACTGGCAAATTACAAGCACCAGAATTGTCTGGTCTTTGGGATTTTGCTATGACACTAACTGGATGCAACCTAGTCACAGTGCCATTCTCCCCAGCAGACACAAACTTAGGACCATTCCCTTCCTGGGCTTAGCTGTATTTACAACCAACTCTGAGACAACTGCACTATTCTCAACCATCACAGGCTGAAAGGCACCTTCTGTCTGCTCCACAGACACAGAAAAGCTGGAGACACCTTCTGCTTCACCAGACACACAGCTTGGGATCTTATTTCCCTTGTCCCAGCACACAGGGCTGTTCACAGACAACTGCTTGGAGACTGAGGTAGCTTCGTCCACAGGTGTCATAACTTTCCTACTCAGATCTGAACCTTAGAGTTCAGAACATGAGAAGCTAGCATGAGACCTCCAAAGCTTAATTACCAGCTTGGATCTGATATCGCTGCCACCAGCCAGAGAATTCCAGTGTCTGGCTCACTCTGGTCTCCCCAAAACCTTCCCTGGGGAACCCTAAGACTCAGATGCCCTGAGTCTCACCACAAAGGGAAATAACCCACTTCCCTTCCCCCTCTTTACCTCCTCCCAGATTTCCCCGCCCTGGGTACTCTAGGAGATTCCCTGCTTCAAGTCCTTGAAACACAAGTACTGAAAGATCAAATCTCTCTCTCCCCTCACCCAGAGGGTATGCAAAGTCAGGCTTAGTAAATCTAACACAAAGAGATTTTTCCCGCTGACTTCTTCCTCCTACCAATTCCCTGGTGAGCTGCAGACTCAATTCCCTTGAGCCCCCACTAAAAAAAAAAAAAACTCCAACAGGTCTTAAAAAGAAAGCTTTATATAAAAAGAAAGAAAAAGACATAAAATTGGTCTCTGTATCAAGGTGACAATATACAGAGTCAATTGCTTAAAAGAAAAAATGAATAAACAGCCTTATCCAAACAGAATACAATTTAACACATTCCAGCAACTACACATATGTAAATACAAAAAAATATATAAACCTATTGTCTTACTAGCCTTGTACTTACAACTTGGAAACAGAAGATTAGAAAGCCTGGAGATTCCTGTGGTCACTCTCAGAGCCCAGAAAGAGAACAGCCCAAGAACAAAGGACTCACACCCAAACTTCCCTCCACCCAGATTTGAAAAAGTCTTGTTTTCTGATTGGTCCTCTGGTCAGGTGTTTCAGGTCACTGTTTGTTAACCCTTTTATAGGTGAAAGAGACATTAACCCTTAGCTATCTGTTTATGACAATAGGCAAGTCAATACCCCGACAGACACAGGCACATTTCCTTCTCTGTCACATTTCTCCACACAGGAAACAGGTAAGGGATAGGGACACTCATCTTCCACTATCCTTGTCTTCCCACACTGCTGACTAGACAAAGCCATCAGCTCACAAGGCTGCCTAGGCTCCTCCAAACTTTCCCTACCAGGCACATTGCCACTTCCCACAGATAAGCTGCTGCTTTTTACACTACACTGAGCTACTTCCAGCAAATCACAGTTACCCATTTCAGGTTTACTTTTACAAGCTGTACTAGCCACCAATCCATCACCCATCACAAATCTACCCTTTCCTTCCTCAGTTAGGGCTTCCACCTGACCATTTACTTGAATCTGCTCCTGAGAAACATTTTCCTCCCCAGTGAGATCTTTTTGCTCTTGATCTAATTCCAGATTCACTTCTGAGACATTAGACAGACATTCAGAAACTCCATTCAAGGACACCCCACCAGGTTAGACTCCCCCTCTCCCTGGCCATAGCAAAACTGGTTAGACACAGAAAACTGCCCAGAGTAATACCACAGATCAACATAGTTATAAACTGGATTGTCAAGAGGATACAGTTTCTGCTGTTCTTCCCTTGCTTCTTTGACTTGGAGCTGAAGTCTGGCAGTTTCTTGTTGCATCTTTTGAGGCTCCTGTTCCAGTTCCTGTTGCCTTTGTCGAGCTTTCTCCTCAGCAGCCAGCAGCTCCAGACGCCTCTTAGGAACTTTTTCTTCTCTCTCCTCAGCCTCCTTCTTTCTTTCAGCAGCCTCTTCCTCCAGCTGGGCCAAGGCTGCTTCTCTTTCATTCGAATTTCTGCCAGTTTTTGCTCATATTCAAACTGCAGGCTGTCCATCAGGGCTTGCAATTTCGTTGCTTTTGCTGATGCTTTCTGGCTCATGGTCACTGATCTTTAACCAACCAAACTCTCAATTCCAAAATTTCAAGTTTGGATAGCGTGGGGTTCTGACCCAAAGCTTAATTGACCTGGTTCTGTGGTTCTGCCAACTACGCCACTGTGACGATGCGGTTCTGGTGGGACCCAACTGAGAGTGCCAATTCAGGACCAATTGCTCAAACAGGACAGTAACAGCAGTAGGCTGGGGTTTTTCCACCTCTAAGGCAAACCAAACCAGCCAGCCAAAGAGGACTTTGGTTTCACCCCACTGGCTAATCACAAGTCACACAAGCAATTTCCTTAGACACTCCAGTCTTCCAGTATCACCACCAGTGCCACCCGTTCTGGGGATGAATGGTTATGAAAACCAACACCCCAGTAAAAGAAAAAGGTTCTCTCGATCCCAAAGGACCAAGCCCCAGACCCAGGTCAATATACACATCAGAGTTTACCCATAAATCACACTGTTGCCAATCCTTTAGAATCTAAAATCTAAAGGTTTATTCATAAAGGAAAAAAAGATAGAAATGAGAGCTAGAATTCATTAAATGGAATTAATTACACACAGTGATGGCAAAGTTCCTAGTTCAGGCTTGTAGCAGTGATGGAGTAAACTGCAGGTTCAAATCAAGTCTCTGGAGAACATCTCCAGCTGGGATGGGTCATTCAGTCCTTTGTGCAGAGCTTGTGTTTGTAGCAAAGTTCCTCCAGAGGTAGGAAGCAGGATTGAAGACAAGATGGAGATGAGGCATCAGCCTTACATAGGCACTTCCAGGTGTAAGAACCTCTTTGTTCTTACTGTGGAAAATTACAGCAAAATGGAGTTTGGAGTCACATGGCAAGTCCTTGCATACTTTGCTGAGTCACAAGGCGTATCTGCCTCCTCTCAATGGGTCAATCGTGTAGCTGATGGTCCTTAATGGGCCATCAAGAAGGCTAAGCAGAGCTAACACCAACTTGTCTGGGGTGTCACTCAGAACTACAGCACCAATGTGGAATACAGACAGTATACAGTCAATACTTATAACTTCAACTACAAAATGACACATGCACACAGACACCATAATTATAACCAGCTGCCCATAACCTGTTCTTAGACCCCTTATATGACCCACTTTACATAAGATTTGGTGCCATTACAGGACCTTGGTTGCAAACCATGTTCTATATGGTCCCAGTTTATATCAATAATGTCACAAACGGGCATTGCTCCTCTGTGCTGTATTAAATGCAGTGAGGCTACTTGTGTGCCATGATCCGTGGAGTTGCAGTCCTTTTTAAATATGAGGAATTTATTAAAGAAACAGCCAAAAAAACCCAAAACAAAATAAAACAAAACAAAAAACAGCCACAGAAACAGGTTTCCACACAGCTCGGTTTCCAGCCTTGTCTTGCTTTTTTACCAGGGATGACACACTACCTGGAACTCTACAGAGAGGACCAACAATGTGCTGCAAGGAACCAAATCAGTGCAGCATGTGACTCAAAGGCTCTGATTAAAGCATTTTGGCAGCAGGATATTGAACATATTAAAGAATAATCTCCATTTCATGCATGGAGAGGCTGTGTCCAAGGACACCCAGCAAATCTGTGACAGAGCTGGGACTGTTCACTCTCAGCTCACTGGTCTCTGCTGATGCTTTATTTCTAGTTAAATTACTTGGGACAAATCCTCAGCTGGTGTAAGTGGCTGCAGGCCACTGAAATCAGGAGAGATTTCCCTCACTGGAGAATCCGGTGGAGAGAGGCACCAGGCCTCTGTGATGCTGCGTGGACTATACAAGCCTGGTCTAAGAGAGACTAAGCAACGGATGGGCTGTGTTCCTGGCTCAAGACATTTCCCTTTCTGCTACCTCAGTTTCCCCATCTGTAAAAGTGAGATACCTCCTGGGAATAGTGAGCAACAGTTTGTGAAAGCACCTATCGACAGTCAACTCTGTGTCCATGTAGTGGGGCGGCTGCCCCACTTCTTGATAGTGTGGGCTGTGGAAGGCCAGTGGGCCTGTGCAGACTGACAGCCAATAAGAAAAGGGCTTATAGGGGGCCAATCAGAGCCAAGATTGGAGACAGCCAATCAGGGCTCAGCTTGGCTCTATATAAAGGTTGTCCAGGAAAGGAGCAGTCAGTCTGTCCCAGCCCAAGGGGAAGGTCAGTCTCCAGGGCTGGGAGACTAGCACCTCGGACAGCGCAGTGATGGCCAGGCTCGAGGAGCCAAAGGGAGCTCTAGCCTGTAGCCTGCCAGACCACAGGTCCTGAAGGGAAGGGCCTAGCGGGTGCAAGGGGCCATAGGGGAAGCAGCCCAGGGAAGTGGACAGACCAGGGCAACATAAGAACATAAAAATGACCGTACCGGGTCAGATCAAAGGTCCATGTAGCCCAGTATCTGTCTACCGACAGTGGGCAATGCCAGGTGCCCTAGAGAGAGTGAACCTAACAGGCAATCATCAAGTGATCTCTCTCCTACCGTCCATCTCCACCCTCTGACAAACAGAGGCTAGGGACACCATTCCTTACCCATCCTGGCTAATAGCCATTAATGCACTTAACCACCATGAGTTTATCTAGTTCTCTTTTAAATGCTGTTATAGTCCTAGCCTTCACAACAAAAGGAGGACAGTGAGGCTGCTGCCAGAGGGTCCCTGGGCCAGGACCCAGAGTAGAGGGCAGGCCTGGGTCCCCCCCTTCCCTCCTTTCAGTACACCCAGCCATCGACCATGGGGAGCGGCCATCACAGAGTACACCAGATCCCTGACAGGAGGGATTAGACTTTGGGGGTGTAGTTGGACATGGTGGCTGGAGTGCAGAAAGGCTGCTTATTGACTCCCCCCCATGGAAGCAGGTGTGGCTGGACTGAGGGGCACAGTCGGAGGGCAGTGGTCCTGAAGAGGACACCGCGAGCTGAAGAGCGACACAGGCTCAAGTGCCAACCAAGGCGAGACAACGGGCGGGACACCACCAGGAGAGGGTGCTCCACTGGACTGAGCTAATTCTGAGAGACAGCCAGCAGGAGGCGCTAAGTGGTGAGTCCCAACCCTGTCACAGTCCATGTGTCACTGTGCCTCTGTGGGACACAGCTGAGGTTGCCAAATTCAGGACAAACTGCTGAGAAATAGGGCAGACTCACCCAACACTAGTGGTTATTCTCACCAACTGGAGAAGAAGATGTAGAACCAATGTGAATGAAATTGTTTTTAGTTAGTCACTGTACCATTGTAACTTCTGTTCACCATTTCATTACACTTGCCATTTTGCCTACATTGTAACATTGTAACTTCTGTGCAATATTGTAACTCAAAACCCATTTTAAAATGCTGACTCCATTTTGTAGAAGGCTTGTGCTGCAGCCCCCATTTTTGCAAGCCATACTGTAATTTTATTAGTCTAGTTGAGATGTGTGAATGAGGTATGCATGGGTGATAGAATCAACCTCCAGCACCAGCCCGTCCTGATGAGATAAAGTTCAAATACCAACGGCTGAAGAACTAGACAACAGCCCTAACTCAAGCAAGAAGCATCCACCCTAAAAAGAAACAACAGAAGGAAGATCAAAGCCAGGTCCCAGGCTGACAGTCACGCCTGCAATTGACGGGTGATCAAGCAAACCCAGAGGCGGCGTGACACAGCGAGACCTAGGAACTTTGAATCCAAACTAAACTCCTATAAAAAGGGAAGGGTGAGATGAGAGACTTTGGGTAACGTTCTGCTACCAACGTCAAGGAGCATCGGTGCGCGCCCGACAGAGACCCGGCTCCTCCTCGTGCTCAGCTTTCCTGGCCAGTTAGCTGCCACGAGCTCCGATCCCAAGCTGCGAACTCAAACTGCAATCAGGACTGGTAACTATCCAACAGCTGCAGAACATTTTGGTGTGTGTGTATGTGTGTGTGAGTGTATGTGTATAAGCATTAAGGTATTTGCTAATAGTTACGGATTAATAATAAATGTGGCATCTTTGTCTTAACCCCTAAAACGATCCTGTGTAAGTTTGTGGGACAACAAAGACCATACTCTCCTGGCAGGTGGAACAGAAGAAAAACCTACAAGACTTTATAAGGGATCAAGACAATATGCACCAGCAGCTTCTACAAAACTGATGAGTCCCACCTCAGTATCAGGGTTGGGACTGTGTAAGATGGGCCCCGCTAATGAGCCACACTCCTTCCTCTGCACCTTTGAGTAGGTAGTCTTGGGTGCCGGACGGGATAGGTTAACCTGGGCCCTATGGCTGGCTCCCTATCTGTCCAGGCAAGGCTCGAGCGGCCTATATGACCCTCAGTAAGGACCTACCTTTATATTTAATATTTTAAATGTTTCTTTATTAACCTACCCTTATATTTTTACCATGTGCTTACTAAAAAGTCTTCACTTTATAAAATTCCCTTTTTTCTAGCATGTGTTCTTTTTTAACCTAACTTTATGTTTAATAAACCTTTTAAATTTTGATTCTTTAATAAGAAGGCAAACTTGTCCTTTAAAATCATCTCTCCTTAATAAACCTAACCAAAAATATTTCTTTTCTTTAATAACTTGCCTCTTTTCTTTCACACTAAGCTTTTAATAACAAAAATCTTTATTTTCCTTTAAGTTCTCTTTTTCCATTTTAATAACATTCCAAACTGGTCTTTAAATCTTTCCAAACAATCTTTCTTCCATTTAATAACCAATCATAGAATCAAAGACTTTAAGGTCAAAAGGGACCATTATGATCATCTAGTCTGACCTCCTGCACAATGCAGGCCGCAGAATCTCACCCACTCATTCCTGAAACAAGCCACGACCTATATCTGAGCCACTGAAGTCTTCAAATCATGGTTTAAAGCCTTGCAGGTGCAGAGGATCCTCCAGCAAGTGACTCGTGTCCCATGCTACAGAGGAAGGCCAAAAAAAAAAAAAAAAAAAAACCAGGACCTCCGCACACTGCCCCTTCCAGCCTCTACAAATACAAATACAAAAACAAACACAAATAGCTACAAATTCCTTCTCCTCTAACAGAACTCCCATTCAAACTCCCCTGTCTACAGCTCTGTTTGCTGGCTCCTTTGCCACTACAGCAGTCTGTTTCTGTTTTTCCTCTAAACCTAAAAAAGCATTTTTTAAAAAATCACCTTTACTTTAAGCTGTCTTTTTCTATTCTTCCAACCTTTGTCTCTAAATAATCAATTAAATGCTTCGAAGCACAAACACACAACAATCCCCCTCTTCAAACATAACAAAAAAAATCAAAATGGCAAAACAGCACCAAACCTCAACACCAATAGAAACAGGTACAGAGGGTATTACATAAGAGGATGGAGTATAGAAACCTGTCAAAAATACAGGGTGATGAATGCTATTGAACGGTGTACTACTCCCTTTACTTTGAACAACCTTAGCTTGTGTTTGGCTAAAGCATAATCCAAAAAGGTGACCAGGGCTAGATTTACAAAGGCACTTAGGTAATCACTGAACTTAGCTGCGACAGCCTTTCTCAAACCCCGGCTCATCTGCTGCCTAATTCTGTAGGAGCCTAAGGTTTTGCCAATACTCTGCACAAAGCAACTTGAGTGCAGATGATGATCTACAGCTAATGAGCTCCTCAGAGTCTTCACTCAGACCTAAATTTTGGTGGGATTCTTCAAATAGATGTTCACCTGCCTATCTCCCCAGCATGTTTGATCTATTAGGGGTTTTCAGACCACACCTCCCTGATGGGCCCTTGAAGATCGGGAATGTGTGTGTTCGTGCATGTGCCTCCACGTGTGTGTGTGTGTGTGAGTGTATGTGCACGTGCATCTGTGTGTATGTGTTTGTGTGTTTGCATCCCCAGAGTATCCCATAGCCCAATGGTTTAGCGCCTTCAACTTGAATATGAGAAACCCAGATTCAAATCCCTGCAACACTGCAGGTTTGGTTTTACAAAGTGGAACAGCTCAGCCAGCCAGACTGAAAGCCCTACTAAGAACAGCCTCTTTCCTGGCACTTCTCTGGCATAATGGGTCTCTCGACAGCAGGGGTAAAGCTCATCTGTGCAGAAGTCAGAACTTTCTTGGGGACAGAGCCAGGCTGCCCCAGGAGTTCACTGAGCTCAGTCTCTTACCAAGGAGAAGGTTATGATGTGAAGTGATTGCATTCTATACTTATTATGGGGAACAGAAATTTGATAACAGTGAGCTCTTGAAGCTAGCCAGCAAAGCTCTAACAAGAGTCAGTGGCTGGAGGTTTCAGGTGGACAAATTGAAATGCAACAAAGTGGAATTTTTTAACACTGATGGTAACTGACCATTGGAACAATCTAGCAAGGATCATGATGTGTCTCCATAACTGGCCACGTTTCAATCAAGGTGGGATGTTTTCCTCAAAGACCTGCTCTTGTTTAAACAGGAATTAATCCAGGGCAGTCCTATGGCCTCTGTGATGCAGGGAGTCAGAGCAGGGTCCCACCTGGCCATATAATCTACAAATCTTTCTAGAGTCCCCTGCAAGGATAATATTTGTGTGAGCCTCATTCTGGGTCCTTGTCACGCTCTGGGCGCCACATTTTGGGTCTGGGCAGGATTCAGAGGAATACAAGAAATTCAAAGCTCAACAATGTTTGCTACTCAATGTGGCTTTTAAGAAATGAACCAGGCTCCCTGTGATTCTTTATGCACCCCTACGTCTCTCTACATAACACTCCCTGCATCTTTCAGGGCATGAATCAAACCGTTGTGTGTCTGGAGCTTTGTATCTATCATTCCAGGTGCACTGAATTTGGGCTGAACTCCAGTGTGTGACTGGAGAGTGGAATGTGTGAGCTCTGTGCAAGGAGGAGTGTTGGCCATTTATTAAAACTTAGTGAGGAGTTTTGATTGGCCACCTCCCAGTACCAAAAGGCAGGGTAAATGGAAAACCAGACCCCTGAGACTGACATGCCCCTGGAGCAATGAGAAGAGGCCAATGCTCCTGTTCAGCCTGATTTACAGGGCAGGCAGGCCAGTGGGGTCTCATCCTCCATGTGAGCTGAGGCTGCCTGGGCCAGAGTGAGGCTGAGCTAAGGAGATAGTGGGGGACAGAGCTGAGCTGGGAGGAATTCACCTTGCCAAAGAGTACATAAACCAAAAAGCGTACTTCTCGATGGTGTTGCAAGCGCTGGTGAATCACAGGGACTGTTTCACCGACATCAACATGGGACGGGCAGGAAAGGTGCATGACGCTCGCATCTTTAGGAATCCAGTCTGTTCAGAAAGCTAAAAGCAGGGACTTTCTTTCCAGACTGCAAAATAATCATTGGTGATGTCAAAATGCCAGTCATGATCCTGGGAGACCCAGCCTACTCCTTGCTCCCATGGCTCATGAAGACATCCACGAGCAGCCTGGACAGCAGTAAGGTTCAACCATAGGCTGAACAAGGGCAGAATGATGGTGGAATATGCCTTTAGATGTTTAAAAAGCCACAACATAGTTTGCTTACTAGGTTAGTCCTCAGTGAATGCTATATTCCCATTGTTATTGCTGCCTGCTGTGTGCTTCATAATATTTGTGAATCAAAGGGAGAAAAGTTTCCAGCAGGGTGGGGGGTTGAGATAGATCACCTGTTGGCAACCAGTTTCAGCAGTGACCCACAGTAATGTGACACTTATCTGTGTTGTTCCTTACGAAGCTTCCCCCTTCATTGTATATCTTCCCCTGTAAACTACGCCCCTGCTAATCACTGTGTGCTGAATTAATTTTCTTCCCTGTAAATTCCACCCTTGCTAATCACAGAGTCAGCAAAGAAAAGTAAGATAACATGGGAGGACAAGGACGCTTGCTTACAATGGTACTTCAATAGCAATCAAAAGTATGTGTGTAGGGGGGCACCTTCTGATCCTTGTACCCTCCCCTGGAGTTGAGTGGAAGGGATACCGAACTTCTCCCCTCCCCACATACTAGGACATTTTGGAGAGGAGGATCTGGAATTTGGCAATGTTCAGCATAGGCTGCAGCAGTACTCTAGATTGCAGATGCCATTTTTGAACCTTAGCCAGATGTCTCAACATGTCTGATTGCTCCCTCATAATCAAGGGCGGCTCTAGGGATTTTGCTGCCCCAAGCACGGCAGGCAGGCTGCCTTCGGCGGCTTGCCTGTGAGTGGTCCGAAGCTGCGGGACCAGCCGACCCTCCACAGGCAAGCTGCTGAAGGCAGCCTGCCTGCTGCCCTTGCGGCGACCAGCAGAGCGCCCCCCGCGACTTGCCGCCCCAAGCACGGGCTTGGCGTGCTGGGGCCTGAAGCCGCCCCAGCTCATAATCCACAGCATCTCTTCCTGTGTGACACGCTTTTGTTCCCTGAATGCTTTCCTGTCCTCCCTGTCTTCATGCAGGTTGTAGGTCTGTGCTGTGCTCCGTCTTGGCACTCTTGGAGATGCACATTAATGCATTGAATATGTCCTCCTCAGTCTTCTATTTCCGCCTTCTAATCTGGGAATGTCTCTGGCCTGTTGGAGGATGTGCCAATGGACAAGGTTTCAGCTGCAAAGAATACAAAGCACAAGGGTAGCATTGACTGTCCATACACTGTTTCTTGTGCAAAGTTAATTCTTTTCATAAAAGAAACACCACACAATGCACTTCCCTGCAAACCACAACATCATGACAACTGCTCACTACTGCAAGCGTCAGTTTGCTGGTCCAGCCATGGTGAGTAAGGCCACGAGGCATGGGCAAGAGGTCATGTGCTGCAGCTTTTGTGAAGACATCCTTGGGATCACTGGTTGCAACTTCAGAAAATCTCCCTTTCACTAGCAACCTAGACGGTGGTTGAGGACAGGCACCAGTATAAAGCCCCCCAAATAGTTTTATTTTTACAAAAGTGGAACCATTTTGGGGAGGAGGACATAGACAAACGAGAAACCAATCCTTTTTCAGTTGCTTGTGGTTTAAGGGCTAGCATTTAAAACTTCCTCCATTTCCCCTAGGTGACCACATGCAATATAACTCCTGCACATAAGAGAGGCAGAAAGGGAGCAGATGCTGCAAACATCTGGGTACAGGCCTGGTCCTTATGCTGCAATGCTGGGCGCTGCAATGATGCCAGAAGAATTAATACTGCAGTGATGTGGCAAAGAGACATGGTTTCTTTTTTTAAGTGATACCAGATTTGGGTGATAAAGGGACCTGGGGAGATGGAAAAGATTTACACCATTGCAAGTAGTTTGACCTAGTACCAGATGATATTCAGATTAACAAGTATCATTAGACAATATCAGTAGAGCACTCGTTAGATGGAGTGAGAAATGGCTAATTGATTGAGCTCAGAAAAGAGATGTCCATGGGGAATCATCATCCAATGGGA
Organism: Gopherus flavomarginatus; assembly: GCF_025201925.1. Classification (NCBI taxonomy): domain Eukaryota; kingdom Metazoa; phylum Chordata; order Testudines; family Testudinidae; genus Gopherus; species Gopherus flavomarginatus. The sequence goes on from NC_066617.1 coordinate 378,497,543, forward strand.
GGTTTTTAAGTGGTTCACAAAGGTCCTTAAGCACCTAACTCCCGGGACAGTCCTGGAAAGTCTGATTCAGTCCGGAACATTCAATTTCAGTTCCACATAGGAGTCACAGTGGGAGAAAATGAACCGAGAGGGAGAGAAGAAATCCAGTGCAAACACTAATCCACTCTCTATCCTGCCTATAGGACCTCCCTTGTTCCAGGGCAGCTTTGTGAGGAGGGATGCCTCTGTTCCCAGGACAGAACTCTGCCTGCACTCGATCTACAGGAACACTCTGTTGGTGTTGCTTTTCCTGAGTCTGTTCCCTCAAAGCGACCCCAGTGACTGTGATGCGTTGGCAGGTCTCTGAGTGGGAGTGGAAGTGGAGTCCCAGAGTTCACACCTCACAGGAGCAGGGAGCTCACAATTTCAGCTGGTTCTAAAAACCTCAGATTCCCTTTCAGAGGAGAGTAAAGGCTCAGGATCCTTCTTGCAGCCTTTTCTTTGTCACACCCAACAAACATTCCCTGCCATAACGAAAGACCATTTCCCTCTTGGCGTGACGGAGAGATCATGGTTATGGTAGGGAAGTCAGGACTCCTGGGTTCGGATATGTTCATAGTGAGTTTTCTTTGTTAGGAGTTTTGAAGATCCTTCAATGACAGGTGCTGTACAGTATGGTGATTGTTACTGATCTCTGATCCCAAAGCAACAGCCCTGTGTACTTGCAGAAAGTGTTCCTATCTCCCCTCAAAGATCTATCTTCAGATCTGTCTGTCTATTATCTACCCATCCCTCCTGGGCATTTACAGGGTATCAGACCCTATGGAAACATAGACATTATCCCTAGTTTTCTTAATAATCAAATATATTTTTTTAAATATACACAAATACACAGAGCAGCCAATTCCTCTCTGACTCAGTGGAGACCCCAAGAGTTCTCATCACCCTTTGGGAAGGTCCCTTAATTACTGTTTACTCCTAAAGCTGGATAAATAGAACAGAAGCGCAGACATGCTTGTCACCAGCCTGTTTGCATCCAGATGTTTGCTTCTCCCCTAGAGGTTGAGCAAATTCCACTGGGACTGCCAGAGCTATATTATAAACAGTGCACACCTCTGTGTCAGCTCTCGGTGCGGGATGCTGCTGCAGATGCTGGGGTGAGAGAGGTGTGGGACTCGGCTACCTGAGGGGGATTCCCAGGGAAGACACTTCCATCTCAGAATTCACAGGTACCCCACTTCTCGCTGAGGAGCTCACCTGCTCAATAAATGCAGTGTTATGTGGGTATGATGGGATAGACCAGAGGTTTTCAAACATTTTGCCTGATGATCCAGCTGAAGAAAATTGTTGATGCCCATGACCTAATGCAACTGGAGATGAGGGGTTTGCGGAGGGGCCCAGGGCTGGGGCAGAGTTTTGGGGTGTGGGGATGATGGTTGTGGGGTTAGGGTGTGGGATTGGATTCTGGGCTAGGGCAGGGGGTGGAGGTTTGAGAGGAAGTCAGGGCTCTGGGCTGTGGGTGCAGGCTCCGGGGTGGGGGCTTTGGGGTTCAGTAAGGGGCTCCAGGTTGTGGGGGGCTAAGGGCTAGGGCAGGGGATTGGGGTGTGGGATTGGGGTGCAGGCTTACCTTCAGCAGCTGCTGGTCAGTGATGCAGCCAGGGTGCAGAGGCAGGCTTCCCACCTATACGCGGCTCTTGCCCACAGGCCTTTCACCCCTGCTCCCATTGGCAGGGCGAAGCCAGTTCTCAGGGTGGGGCAGTACGCGGAGCCCTGTGGCTTCCCCCGCCTAGTAGCTGGACCTACTGCTGGCCACTTCCAGAGCGCAGCGTGGTGCCAGAACAGGTAGATATTATCCTGCCTTACCCAGGCAGCCCCGCTGATGGGACTTTTAACAGTCCGGTGGGCGAGGCTCACCAGAGCCATCGAGACCCAGTCCCTTCCATTCTGTGACCCAGCTCTGGGTTGCAATCCACAATTTGAAAACCACTGGGATAGAGAGTAGGACTGTGGTTCTTTCCACTCCGCACAGCCATTAAACATTCCAGGACCCATTCTACTGGTGAGGGGTTTGCTCCAGTAACATAGGCCAAAAGGTCACACTTTTCTGTGAACCCCCATCTGCTGGCCGATGACCTCAAGTCCCAAGGTGGCTGCATTTCAGTGGCAAAATGTATCCTTCAGTAAGAAAAGTGTTAATAGATGTACAATACTGAGGCCAAATTCTGAGGCTGTGGACTGTACTTTGCTAAGACCCCACTGAGGTAAATCTCCCCTGGGGGAAAGAACTGACTAAAGACCTCAGTCATTAGCTCTGTGTTAATGCACAGACACTGTCACCTCCTCCTCCTGCATTTCAGGGCTCTGTCTGTTAACAGGATGGGGAGTGGAGGCTGTCCCCTGACTTTTATCTGCTGGAAAGCATGGAGCTGCTAGGGCTCCTCACTGGAATTGCTTCATTTGAGAAGTCAGATGAACTGTTATGCCTCAAATTTAAAAAACCAACCAACCAACCAACCAACAAACAAAAACCCATTTAGCTGAAAGCAGACACACAGCATGGGAAATTTCAGTCCAAATGCTTAAAATTTGGCAAACTTATAAGCAATTGGAAATGAGGTCTCCTAATTGACGGTGTCAGACAGCCTTAAATAATGGTGGTGCCATCAGCACCACCTACAATGGCCAATCCATTTGTGAATCCCATGCAACTATACGCTTTGCTCCAGTAATGCCAGTGCCAAGGAGTTCCACAGGCCAAATATGGGGTATGTAATTTTTTTTCTTTTAACAGTTTTATATGTTCAGACTTTCTATGTAACAGAATGTTTCCTTGTTCATGTGTTGTGACACACAGTAAATATAAATACCTGATCTACTTTCTTTATTGATAGATTTATAGTCCAGAAGGGACCATTAGATCATCCAGTCTGAGTTCCTATATAACACAGGCCATTACATTTCATACAATAACCTCTGTACTGAGCTTCATAACATGAGTTTGACTAATGCCTGGTATAGACTAGGATTTTACATCATAGAATCATAGAGCCACAGAGTGAGAAGGGACCACAATTGTCCTCTAGTCTAATCCCCTGCCAGATGCAGGATTTGTTGTGTCTAAACCATCCAGGACAGACAGCTGCCCAGCCCCCTTTGGAAAATTTCCAGCAAAGGAGCTTCCACGACCTCTTGAGGCATCTGTTCTGGCTCTCTCTGCCTCACTGGGGCTATGTCAACAAGGAGTCTGGTGCACCTTAAAGACTAACAGATCTACCTGGCCATAGGGTACTCCTTTATCTTCATGGGTCAGTCTATAATGCCTGCATCTGTAACTTTCACTCCATGCATCTGAAGAAGTGAGGTTTTTTTACCCATGAAAGCTCGTGCCCAAATAAATCTGTTGGTCTTGAAGGTGCCACCGGACTCTTTGTTGGTTTTGTGGATACAGACTAACCTGGCTACCCCCTGATACTAGAAAGCAGTTTCTCCTGAGATTTCATCTAAATCTTCTTGAACCCATTGCCTCTTGTCCTGCCGTCTGTGGCCAGAGAGAACAACTTTTCTCCATATTTTTATGGCAGCCCTTCAAGTACCTGAAGACCGCTGGCATGTCCTACTTAAGCCCCTCTTTTCCAAACTAAAAATACCTTGTTCCCTCAGCTTCCTCTTATGGCTTGTATACCATCCCTTGGATCCTTTCCAGTTTCTCTACATCGTTCCCATACATTAGTGGCCCAAGCTGGACACAGTACTCCAGCTGAGGCCTGATCAGCATGAAATAGATGAGTACGATCACCTCCCGTGACTTGCATGCTAATGCAACACAAAACTGCATTTTCTCTTTTTATACTAGGAGAACTATCCATATCCCTAACAGATGTAGCTATATCAAGGGCTTTCACCGGTGTAAACAGCATGAGGTCGACGGAAGAATTCTTCCATTGTCCTTTCTACCACCTCTCAGGGAGGTGGATTACCTACGCTGATGGGAGAACCCCTGATGTCAGTGTAATGTCTGCACTGAAGCGCTACGGCAGAGCTGCTATAGCATTTTAAGTGTAGAAAAACCGTCAAGTAGATTTTCCATAAAAGCATCCAGTCTGGATCTGCAGCCATGGGGAGCTGGAGAATCCATCACTTCCCTTCACAGTTTGTTCCAACGGTTAATCAACCTCAGTGCTAAACACTTGTCCTTTATTTCCAGCGGGTTTCAGCCATTGGGCCTCGCTCTGCCTTTCTCCGCTAGATTACAGACCCCATTGACACCCATTATTTTCTCCCCAGGAAAGTCTCGCTTGATCATCTTTTTGATAATATAAATAGATAAAGCTCTTTATGTCTCTCCCTCTGTCCAGCATTTTCTCCAGCTTTCTTTCATTTTTGTGGCTCTATTCTGTACCTTCTCCAATTTTTCAACATCCTTTCAGAAATGTGGACCGCAGAACTGCACACAGTCAGTTTCTCCAATGCCATGTGCAGAGGCAAAATCCATTACCTGCTCCAACTTACCATTCCCCTGTTTTATGCATCCAAGGATCACAACAGCCCTTTTGGCCACAGCATCGCACTGGGAGCTCACAACGAGTTGGTTGTCCACAGTGATCCCTAAATCCTTTTAGGGGTCCCTGTATTCCATAATACAGTGCCCTAGACTGTTTCACTATATTATAACATTTTGTTTGCATGGGCCCAGCTTACCAAACATTCCATATCAATTGGTATGGCTGCCCAGGCCTCATAATTTTAACCACTCTGCTAACCTTTGGTCATCCACAAATTTTATCTGCAACGATTTTCTATTTGCTTCCAGGTTCTTGATGAGAATATTGGATAGCATTAGGCCTAGAACTGATCCCTACAGAGCTCTACTAGGAACAACCCTATTTGCTGGCAATGGCCCATTGACAATGGCTTTCTGAAATCTGTCAGTTATCCTGGTTTTCGTTCATTTTACATGTGCTCTATGGATATTGTAGACTGTTCAATTTTTTATCTGAATATTTCCCCTACTAAATCAAATTCATAATTCCCTTGATCAGCCAAATGCGTACTTGCATTAAAGGATGAAATTTGGTTTATTTGACAGGGCCTTTTTTCCAGAAACCATGTTGTTCACTGACATTAATTGCCTAGATTTTTTTTAACTAATCTCATACCAGCTATTCCATTATTTTCAAACCTGGTCAAATCTTCTTTTTTTAATTTCCCTTTATTTTTTTAAAATAGTTTACATTTTAACACAGAACTGTCCTGTATTTGCCTTTCTTTTGGTTTGGATCTGTTGATGCATTATTGCATTCTGGTTCCAAATAAGATATATGGTTAATTGGTCAGTTCATAACTCTGGTGTTCATAATTCTAAGGTTCTACTGTCAATGCTGTTTAACATCTTGACAGCTAATGGTCTTGGAAGTATTTTATCACCGTATGTGATGAGTACCTCATACTGCTTCTTTCCAAATGCAGAAAAACCATATTTCTCAAACGCATCTACCTTTTCTGAAACAACGAGTTTCCTTTCTCCATCTCATAATGGCCCAATAAGTTTTCTAGGATTTATTTTGTTCTTAATATAGTTAAGAACCTCCTTTTTGTTATCCTTAGCCCTGCGAAGCATGAATTTTTCCCAGATATCTTTAATTTCCCATATCAGTTTTTATAACTTCTGATTTGTATTGATTTCTATCTTTTTTTTTCTTTTTCCCATGTATTATATATGAATTTTCCCCATTCTAATTGCTACCTGCCCTTTCCCACTGAACTTGCTTTTTAGCCAAATTTGTCCACACTCTAGACTGGGGAATCATGGCTTTTTGTCTTGAAGAAGTCACAATTTTCAATCCCATTTTTCTGTCTAAATATTTCCTCCCAATAAGTTTTGCTGATAATTGGCCTCAGCTTTGGAGAATTAGTCCTTTTGAAGAACTAAATATCTATAAATATTACTGGTTGGGAACTGTTCTTTGTTTGTCAATTTGAATTTAATCAGTGTCATCCTTCATTTTTCTCTCCTGTATTATATTCCCTCTTCTTTGTCCCTTCTCTAATCTAAACAGTCCCACTTTTCAGTCTTTTGGCATATGGCAGCCTCCCTCATTGTCACAGCCTGTCTTAGAAATCCCCTTTCTGTCTGCGGCATCCTTAATAGAGACTGGGTGACCAAAACTGAGCGCACATCCAGAGCAGGGTTCTCCATCGCATTCCTTCAGATATCCTCCTGAGGTCCCTTCCAACCCTGATATTCTATGATTACACCTCAGATATCCAAGCACTGTCTTTAGCCACTGCTGTGAATGAGCAGGTGTTTCTGTGGAGTTGGTATCAATGATGCCCAGGTCCTTTCCCTGAGGTGTGTTCTAGTTGGGTTGTTTGCCCCTGGCACGTCTTGGAAAAGGTCTGGTCTTTTCTCACTCTCAGATCTCCCTAAGCATGTGCACGCAGTTTCTCATATTAACTTTGTCTCTCCATCCAGGAATTTGTCCTGCGACGAACATCATAGACTCTGGGCACATACAGGAAGTCAGGGGAACATACAGTATATACAGGAGACACGGTTCTGCCTCAGAGTTGGACATCTTCTCCCCTACTCCATGTCAGATTCCAACAAAACAGACTTCACCAACCCCTCCACCTTCATCCTGCTGGGCATTCCTGGCCTGGAGGCCGCCCATGTCTGGATCTCTATCCCCTTCTGCACCATGTACATCATAGACATCTTGGGGAACTTCACCATCCTGTTCATTGTGAGGACAGAGCCAAGCCTCCATGTCCCCATGTACTTTTTCCTCTGCATGCTGGCCGTCACCGACCTGGTCCTTTCTTCATCCATTGTACCGAAAACATTGAGTATCTTCTGGTTCAATTCCAGGGAGATCGATTTCAGTGCATGCCTCACCCAGATGTACTTCATTCACTGCTTCGCAGTGATAGAGTCTGGGATCTTTGTGGCCATGGCTTTTGATCGCTATGTGGCCATCTGCCATGCCCTGAGACATTCCAGCATCCTGACAAACCCTGTTGTGGCCAAGATCAGCCTGGCCGTGGGGCTGCGTGGTGGTATGCTCGTAATGCCACATCCCTTCCTGGTGAGGTCACGGCCATATTGCAGAACCAACATCATCCCCCACACACTCTGTGAGCACATGGCCGTGGTGAAGCTGGCTTGTTCCAACACTCGCATCAGTAGTTACTATGGCCTCTTTGTGGTATTCTGCGTGCTTGGTCTGGATGTGTTTTTTATCGCTGTTTCCTATATCCAGATCCTCAGGGCCATCTTCAACCTCCCCACAAAGGATGCCCGACTCAAGACCTTTGGAACCTGTGCCTCCCACCTCTGTGCCATCTTAGCCTTTTATGTCTCAACGATCTTCTCCTCTCTCACATACCGGTTTGGCCACAATGTGCCCCTGCATTTCCATGTTCTTATTGCCAACGTGTACCTCCTGGTGCCCCCCATGCTAAACCCCATCATCTACGGGGTGAGAACCAAACAGATCTGGGACAGACTGCTCCAGCAGTCTTTACTTATAAAGAGACCTAAAAGTTTTCTTCTGGTTCTCTAGCTTTCAGACCGCGCTCTGTGCAGAGCTGTCTGGAGAAATGGTCCCGGGCCCTCTTCCCTGAATCCCTGACTAGTATCTGGACCACTGAAGCACTGTCCCCCACCCCACCTCTTCCCTGAAGCCCCGCCTCTTTCTCTGCCTATTCCCTCTGGGCCCTGGCCCTTTTGCTCACTTCTCCCCGCCATCTGTCACTCACTGAATCATCTCCACCTCCCTCCTCCCCTCAGCTGACCAATCTGATCTCCTTCTTTGAGAAGGTGACGGATTACTTAGATAAAGGAAATGCGGTAGATATAATTTACCTAGATTTCAGTAAGGCGTTTGACACGGTTCCGCACGGGGAGCTGTTAGTTAAATTGGAAAAGCTGGGAGTGAATATGAAAGTTGTAAGGTGGATAAGGAACTGGTTAAAGGGGAGACTCCAGAGGGTCGTATTGAAAGGTGAACTGTCGGACTGGAAGGAGGTCACCAGTGGAGTCCCTCAAGGATCGGTTTTGGGACCGATCTTATTTAACCTTTTTATTACTGACCTTGGCACAAAGAGCGGGAATGTGCTAATAAAGTTCGCGGATGACACGAAGCTGGGGGGTATTGCTAACACGGGGAAGGACAGGGATACTATTCAAGAAGATCTGAACCACCTTGTAAACTGGAGTAATAGAAATAGGATGAAATACAATAGTGAAAAGTGCAAGGTCATGCATTTAGGAACTAATAATAATAATTTTGGATATACGTTGGGGGCGCATCAGTTGGAAGCGACGGAGGAAGAGAAGGACCTTGGGGTACTGGTTGATAGCAGGATGACTATGAGTCGCCAATGTGATACGGCTGTTAAAAAAGCAAATGCGATTTTGGGATGCATCAGGCGGGGTATTTCCTGCAAGGATAAGGAGGTGTTAGTACCGTTGTATACGGCGTTGGTGAGACCCCATCTGGAATACTGTGTGCAGTTCTGGTGTCCCATGTTCAAGAAGGATGAATTCAAACTGGAACAGGTTCAGAGACGGGCTACGAGGATGATCCGAGGAATGGAAAAACTGCCTTATGAAAGGAGACTCAAAGAGCTTGGCTTGTTTAGCCTGGCCAAAAGAAGGCTGAGGGGGGATATGCTCGCCCTATATAAATATATCAAGGGGGTTAACGTTAGGGAGGGAGAGGAATTATTTAAGTTTAGTACTAATGTAGCCACGAGGACGAATGGGTATAAACTGGATATTAGGAAGTTTAGACTTGAAATTAGACGAAGGTTTCTGACCATTAGGGGAGTGAAGTTCTGGAATAGCCTTCCGAGGGAAGTAGTAGGGGCAAAAGACTTTCCTGGCTTTAAGACAAAGCTTGATAAGTATATGGAGGGGATGTTATGATAGGATCGTTAATTTGGGCAATTGATCTTGAATTACCACCAGACAGGTCTTCTCAATGGTCTGCGGGGAGATGTTGCATGCGATGGGTACTGAGTTGCTGCGGAGAACTCCTTCTTGGGTGCTGGCTGGTGACTCTTGCCCACATGCTCAGGGTTTAGCTGATCGCCATATTTGGGGTCGGGAAGGAATTTTCCTCCAGGGCGGATTGGCAGGTGCCCTGGAGGTTTTTCGCCTTCCCCTGCAGCGTGGGGCACGGGTCGCTTGCTGGTGGTGTCTCTGCAGCTTGAGGTCTTCAAACCATTTTTGAGGATTTCAATAACTTGGTCCTGGGATAGGGGTTGTACAAAATTGGATGGGTGGGGTTCTGTGGCCTGCCTTGTGCAGGAGGTCAGACTAGATGATCAGATTGGTCCCTTCTGACCTATGAGTCTATGAGTCTATGAGCTGGGCTCCCTCTGCTCCTGCACTGGGAAGGAAGCAGTAAGTGTAACGAGCAAGCAGCACTGGGGCTGACAGGCCAGTCAGGAGGAGAGAGGGAAGCCAAGAAGCTGCGAAAAGAGCTGGGTGTTGGGAGCAGGGTTGTGTGGCCGATGATCGAGATTGTTCATTGTACAGCTTGTGGGCCCTAAGGCTGAGCTACAAAGTCCTGAGGGCAGAGACCCTTGTGTGGCTTATTTCCTTAGCTTTCAGCTCCCTTTTGTTCCTCCTGTTGATGGGCCTGTAGCTGGCAGGGTCCCTGCAATGGATGTGGGCCTCTGGGGCAGGGCCAGGGATCAGTTTTGAAGCTAGGTGGACAACAGCTGAGAGGTGGAAGGAGAAGCCCCTGCACTGGCTGGGAAGGCAGGATGCTGAGAATAGGACGGGGTGGCTTTGGTCATTCACAGGGAGGGAGATCCATGGTGCACGCCCCATTAACCAGCTATTTACACATGGACACTGCACCTTATCTGGAACTTCAGTATGTGTAGGAAGAGAGCCTGAGACATAAGCCCTTGTGTCAGAGGCCTGCGTGAAGCATGACCTGCTCACAAAATCTTGCAAAAACATGGATGATATTGGAGAAATACACATTCTTAAGATGTGCCAGTCGCAGAGTACTCACACAAACACATCTTGATATTTAAAAAAAAAAAAAGAGGTACCAGAACATCCCAATATCAAGGATGGTATAAAAACATTCTCAGAGGATAACAGGAGCACACTGAGACCTCCTCGGAGATAAGGTCAGGATGACAGCCTGTAATAGAGATGTTTTAATCAAACATGTACATGATGATGGGTGATCATTAGCCATGTCAGGGGACAGTAACTAACTTGTTTGTATGGGGTATAAAGATGTCTCGCAGAGGGAGTATCTTTGTCTGGCCTAGGGAGGAACAGAAATTCCTGCCATTCACTTGTGATGGGCATACATGTATTAGTGATCTCATATAGTCTGCGAGGTTCTGGTACCATGCTCTGTTGACAATAAAGCTGACTTTCTGCCTTCATCCCTTAAAGGACCTGGTGATCATTGGATGGCTCATGTGAGGTCTGCTGTGCCAGCTGTCTACTCAGGGTTGGGATGGCACACAGCGGGAACACATGCATGCAGTCAGTACAAGTTACCCAGAGGCTGAAGCTGAACGGTGAGGCTGAGTCTAACATTTGCTCTGCGTGATGCTTTTAATCATGAAATGCAGAAGCTTTTTAATGCTTGGGCAAGGATAGGGATGGTGTCCATGGCCTCTGTTTGCAAGGAGCTGGGAATGGGCAACAGGGGATGGATCACTTGATGATTCTCTGTACGGTTCATTTCTTCTGGGGCACCTGGCACTGGCCACTCTCAGAAGACAGGATACGGGGCTAGACCTACTACATTTCCTTTCCACCCTGGGAAAACTGATTTCCGTCATTAGCCCTCTCCCACTAGGCTGCAAGGACCCTGCTCTCTGTCACGTCCTCCAGTTTTGCCAGCAGGGTAGCTTCAAGTGCTGCCGGCGGCACACGATGGAGAAACGCTCGAGAGGTACTTTTTGGTCCCCTACCAGGGGGCTTAGTACCAGGTACACTATTCCTCAAGGGAGGCCCGGTGCTACCTCTGCCAGGTGATGGGGCATGTCCAGGGGGAGAGCCCCAGGCCCTGCATGGAGTAGCATCTGGAACTCCCAAGCCCCAGCAGGCTGCTGGCTCCATCATCGCCAGTGACCCTTGTTGCCTAACATCCATAGTTGCCCTTCCTCCTTCCCTGCCTACCACTGCTCCTGCTTGGGTGCAGGGGGCAGTCCTACCTGCATGCCCAGATGAGCACGTGGCCCCGCCTTTGCTGTGTGGAGCACAGGTGTCAGCTATCCACCAACCCCTGGTGGACCACAAATTCATCGATCCAGAGGCCCAAGCAATGGTGCAACCCTTTAAGGCCAACTCTTAACTTGCCTACAGTCAAGTTGATGTCCAGTACAAGGGCTGGTCAGGAATATGGACTTTTGCAATCTATGATGATTATCCCATTCCTATGCTGCAGGGGGAAGACTTATCCAACTATGTGGGGCTAACAAAAAGAGTAGAGATGGTCACCCGCAGCCAGGCTAAACAGGCCTCCACACCTAACTCTATTCCTGAGCCTCCTACAGGGACCGAGTACGAGGTGGTGGAGCTCAATCCCAGACCAGAGACTGTGGCAGCAGTTGTACATACAGTTCCTGGAACCCAGTCAGAACCAGTCCAAGGATTGGAACTGGTGGAGCAGTCAGCACCAGAGCCCGGGCTTGCAACCTCACCAGAGTCAGGGCAGCCAGCACCAAGGGGAGTCACAGAGCCTGCAGCAGCAGCAGCTAAACCGACACAAGAAGCTTAACAAAAGCCTGAAATACAACCTAGTGCACCAGCAAAGAGCAGTTCACAGTCAACATAAACACTCGCATCACCTGCATTGCTTCCAGTGGGACCAAACCCAAGTCCACAACCCAGCGAGGAACTAATGTCTCCAGAATCAAGGGAGCAGTGCCAGGCAGAGCAGGAAGCGGATAAAAGCCTCACGGGAACTTGGACAGTGACACGGAGCAACCCACCACCTCTCAGTTCTTCCAATACATCCAGGTTTGTTGTGGAAGGGGAACTCTTATACAAGAAAACCCTTTCTGATGGGGCTCAAGGAGGACTGACATCCCCAGAGACAGTTGGTCGTTCCAGCTAAGTATGGGGAAAAGCTCTTGAGCTTAGCCCATGATCACCCTAGTGGTCATTCTGGGGTGAACAGGACCAAAGACCATTTTGGGAGGTCATTTCACTGGGAGGGGCTGGGCAAGGATATTTCTACCTATGTCCAGTCTTGTGAGGTGTTCCAGAGGGTGGGAAAGCACCAAGACCAGATCAAGGCCCCTATCCAGCCACACCTCATAATTGAGGTTCCATTTCAGCGTCTAGCTGTGGATGTTCTGTGTCCTTGCCATAAGAAGATACCCAGGGGAAAGCACTACCTACTGACCTGCATGGATTTTCCCACCCAATGGCTGGAAGCAGTAGCTCTAAGCAACACCAGGGCTAAAAACGTGAGCCAGGCATTGGCAGAGATTTTTGCCAGGGTAAGAGTTAACTTCCTGGCAGGGACAATAAAAAGTCTTTGGGAGGCTCATGGGGTGAACCACTTGGTTGCCACCTCTTACCACCATTAAACAAATGGCCTAGTGGAGAAATATAATGGGACTTTGGGGGCCATGATATGTAGATCCATGAATAGCACTCCAATGATTGAGAGCCAGTGTTACAGCAGTTACTCTTTGCCTACAGGACTGTACCATATCCCAGTCTGAGGTTTTCACACTTTGAACTTGTTTATGGCCATCACGTTAAGGGGCCATTACAGTTGGTGAAGCATCAATGGGAGGAGGTTACATCTGCTCCAGAAATTAACATTTTGTTCTTGGAGTATGTCAACACTACGAAACTAGGTCAATTTTATAGAAGTCAATTTTTAAAAATCGATTTCTATACAGTCGATCGTGTATGTCCACACTAAGCACATTAAGTTGGTGGAGTGCATCCTCACTACCGTGGATAGAATCAACTTACAGATCAGTGCACTATGGGTAGCTATCGCACAGTTCCCACAGACTCCACCACCTACTTGAATTCTGGGTTAAATTCCCAGTGCCTGATGGGGCAAAAACATTGCCACGATTGCTTTTGGGTACATGTCATCAATCACTCCTCCCTCTGTGAAAGCAACGGAAGACAATCATTTTGCGCCAGATATCAGGTTGAATAGAAGAGCACAGCAAGGCACGCTGCGCATCCTGAGAGGCTTTGAAAACCAGTTTCATGACTGCCCAGGCTTTGGTGTGACAGTTGTGTGTCTTTATCCTTGATGCAAACCTGCCCCTGTCAAGGTTCCTTCCCCACTCTGAACTTTAGGGTACAGATGTGGGAACCTGCATGGACACTTCTAAGCTTAATTACCAGCTTAGATCTGGTATCACTGCCACCATCCAGATCCTTTGTCTGGAACACCCCCTTTCCTCCCAAAACCTTCCCCTCCCAGGGTAGCCTTGAGAGACTTTTTCAGCAAGTCCCTGGTGAACACCGATCCAGCCCTTTGGATTTTAACATGAGGAGAATTTAACCATCCCTCCTCATTTCCCCCACCAATTCCTAGTGAGTGCAGATCCAATCCCCTTGGATCTAAAAACTAGGAAAAATCAATCAGGTATTAAGAAAAAGGCTTTTAATTAAAGAAAAGAAAGGTAAAAGAAAACCCTCTAGGAGAGATTAGCATACCAGTTACTCTCATAGACAACAGATTCAAAACACACAGGATGTTCCCCTGGGCACAAATTTAGTTACATAAAAAATACCCAAATACTCAATTTTGATAATTCCCATAATGGTACCAAGACAAGTTACAAAGAAAATAAACATAAACCAATTTATCCCTTTCTAAAATTTACTACTCTGATAAGAGGCTGGTTCCTTGATCTTTTTCACTCTGACTGAAACTGAAACTGAAACTCTCAACAAAGGAAAAACTTCCCTCCTTCCTTTTGAAACATTTTGTTCCCCATTAGTTCATCTGGTCCGGTGTCAGCTAGGCTAGGTGAACTTCTTTACCCTTTACAGGTAAAAGAGGCATTAACTGTTAACTATCTGTTTATGACACACACCCCAAATCTCAGACAGTGTTGAACCACACTGGCCGTGATTTCTTCCTAGAACCTTAGAATAAATAAATTAATAAAAGACATGCACCTTTACATATACTACTAATTATGTAAAACTACAAGATTTTTTACATTTCAAGGACAATTTTAACCAGTTAACTCTGGGAAACTTTCACGAGAGAGTGCATCAGCTACTTTATTAGAACCTCCTGAAATGTGTTGAATTTTAAAATTAAAATCTTGGAGAGCTAAACTCCATTGAAGAAGTTTTTTGTTGTTTCCCTTGGCAGTATGAAGCCACTTTAGTGCAGCACGATCAGTTTGTAGCTGGAAACACCATTCCCAAACATATGGGCGTAGCTTGTCCAGGGCATACACAATGGCGTAGCATTCTTTTTCACTGATTGACCAGTGGCTTTCCCTCTCAGACAGTTTCTTGCTGAGAAACACGACAGGATGGAATTCTTGATCCAGTCCTTCCTGCACTAAAACTGCTCCTACACCACGCTCAGATGCATCTGTGGTTACTAGGAATGATTTGTCAAAGTCTGGGGCCCTTAGCACAGGGTCAGACATGAGTGTCGCCTTAAGCTGGGTAAAGGCCTTTTGACACTCATCAGTCCACTGAACTGCATTTGGCTGGGTCTTTTTGGTCAGGTTTGTTAGTGGGGCAGCGATTTGGCTGCAGTGTGGTACAAATCGCCTGTAATATCCGGCCAGGCCTAAGAAGGATTGGACCTGTTTCTTTGACTTTGGGACAGGCCACTTTTGGATAGCAACCACCTTGGCCTGTAGGGGATTTATCGTTCCTTGACCCAACAGGTGTCCCAGGTAAGTCACTCTGTTTTGGCCTATTTGACAGTTTTTGGCCTTAACAGTTAGTTCTGCCTGCCTGATGCGCTCAAAGACTTTTTCCAGGTGCTTCAGGTGTTCTGCCCATGAATCAGAAAAAATGGCCACATCGTCGAGGTAGGCAACTGCAGATTCTCCCAATGCTGCTAGGAGACTATCTACAAGTCTTCGGAAGGTGGTGGGTGCATTTTGCAGCCTGAAAGGAAGCACATTAAATTCATGCACCCCTGCACGGGTGATGAAGGCTGACCTTTCCTTGGCGGGTTCATCTAGCGGTACTTGCCAGTACCCCTTGGTTAAGTCTATTGTAGAGATGAACTGGGCATGTCCCAATTTCTCCAATAGCTCATTGGTGCGTGGCATTGGATAGTTGTCGGGACGAGTTACAGCATTTAGCTTACGGTAGACGACGCAAAAGCATATTTCGCCATCTGGTTTGGGAACTAGAACCACTGGAGATGCCCATGCACTGTTAGAGGGGAGGATTATACCCATCTGTAGGATGCTTTGGATCTCCCGGTCTATAGCAGCTTGGGCCTGAGGAGACATCCGGTAGGGTGGGGTTCTAATGGGTGAGCATTACCTGTGTCAATGGAGTGCTATGCCCGTTTGGTCCGTCATGGGGCAGCTGAGAACACTGGTGCGAAGCTAGTGCACAGCTCCTTGATCTGCTGTCACTGAAGACGTCCAAGGGTGGCGGAGAGGTTCACTTCTTCCACGCCACCATCACTTTTTCCTTCGTAGAAGACACGTTTAGGCCACTTAGCGTTATCTCCTCCCTGGGCTGTAAACTGACAAACCTTTAATTCTCTAGAATAAAAGGGCTTTAGAGAATTAACATGGTACACTTTAGGCTTTGAGATCGAGGTGGGGAGTGCTATGAGATACTTAACAGCTCCCAGGCGCTCTTGAACCGTGAATGGCCCTTCCCATGACGCTTCCATCTTATGGGCCTGTAGTGCCTTTAAGACCATAACGTGGTCCCCTACTTTGAAGGAGTATCAGAAGGGTAGCCGTGTTAGTCTGGATCTGTAAAAGCAGCAAAGAATCCTGTGGCACCTTATAGACTAACAGACGTTTTGGAGAATGAGCTTTCGTGGGTGAATGTACATGCATCTGACAAAGTGGGTATTCACCCACAAAAGCTCATGCCCCAAAACGTCTGTTAGTCTATAAGGTGCTACAGGATTCTTTGCTGCTTCTACTTTGAAGGAACACTCTCTGGTATGTTTATCATACCAGGCTTTTTGCTCTTCTTGAGCATCCTTTAGGTTTTCTTTAGCAAGGACTAAAGAGTGTTGTAAGGTGCTTTGTAGGTTGCTTACAAAGTCTAGAATGTTAGTTCCTGGAGAAGGCATAAACCCCTCCCATTGCTGCTTCACCAACTGTATTGGCCCCTTAATCTCGTGGCCATACACAAGTTCAAACGGTGAAAACCCTAAACTGGGATGTAGTACAGCCCTGTAGGCAAAAAGCAACTGCTGCAACGCTAAGTCCCAATCATTGGAGTGTTCATTTACGAATTTACATATCATGGCCCCCAAAATTCCATTAAACCTTTCCACCAGGCCATTGGTTTGATGGTGGTAAGGGGTGGCAACCAAGTGATTCACCCCATGAGCTTCCCGCAGGTTTTTCATGGTGCCTGCCAGGAAATTAGTTCCTGAATCTGTAAGGATGTTGGAGAGCCAAACTACTCTGGGAAAAATGTCTGCTAAGGCCTGGCACACAGTGTTAGCCCTGGTGTTGCTTAGAGCTACTGCTTCCAGCCATCGGGTAGCAAAATCCATGAAAGTCAGTATGTACTGTTTTCCTCTGGGGGTCTTTCTTGGGAAAGCACCCAGAATATCCACAGCTACTCGCTGAAATGAGACCTCTATTATGAGGAGTGGCTGGAGAGGGGCTTTGATTTGGTCTTGGGGGTTTCCCACTCGTTGGCACACCTCACAAGACCGGACATAATTAGCAACGTCCTTGCCCATTCCCTCCCAGTGGAAAGACTTCCCCAACCGGTCCTTGGTTCTGTTCACCCCGGAATGATCACTGGGATGATCATGGGATAAGCTCAAGAGCTTTACCCGGTACTTAGTCGGAACCACCAACTGTCTTTGAGGATGCCAGTCTTCCTGGTGTCCACCAGAAAGAGTCTCCTTGTATAAAAGTCCTTGTTCTACAAGAAACCAGGATCGGTTAGAAGAGCTGAGAGGCAGTTGGGTGCTCCGTGCCACCACCCAAGCTTTCTGAAGGCTGTCATCTGCTTCCTGCTCAGTCTGGAACTCTTCCCTTGAGGCTGGAGACATCAGTTCCTCCTTGGACTGTGGCCTTGGGCTTGGTCCCTCTGGAAGCGACGTAGGTGATGGGGTTGTTTTCGTTGATTGTGAACCGCTCTCCGCTGGTGCACTATGTGATATTTCAGCCTCTGGCTGAGCCTCTTGGGTAGGGTTGTCTGCTGCTTCTGACAGTTCAGTCCCGCTGGTGCCCTCTAGCGTTGGAGTTGTAGTTGGGTTTGCAAGCGCTGGAGTCAGTGCTGGCAATGGTTCTGGTGCTGGTGGCTTTGCCAGTTCTGGTTCTGGAACTGGATTCACTATGGTTGTAGCATTCATAGGTAGAAGATCTGGTTCCACCACCTCTGTCTGGGTCTCTGGTAACACATACGGGGCCCTGGTGGGCGGCTCAGGAACAGAAATGGGTGTGGAAGCTTGCTTGGCCTGGCTGCGTGTGACCATTCCCACCCTCTTGGCCAGCTTCACATGGTTGGCCAAGTCTTCCCCCAGTAGCATGGGGATGAGATAATTGTCATAGACTGCAAAAGTCCACATTCCTGACCAGCCCTTGTATTGGACAGGCAACTCAGCTGTAGGCAAGTTTAAAGATTTTGACAAGAATGGGTGAATTGTCACTTGGCCTCTGGATTGATGAATTTGGGGTCCACTAAGGATTGGTGGATAGCTGACACTTGTGCCCCCGTGTCTCTCCATGCGATAACCTTCTTTCCACCCATTCTCAAGGTTTCCCTTTGCTCCGAGGGTATTTGAGAGGCATCTGGGCCTGGGGATCTTTGGTGTGATTGTGGTGTAATGAACTGTAATCGGTTGGGGTTCTTGGGGCAGTGGGCCTTTATATGTCCCAGTTCATTACATTTAAAACATCGCCCAGCTGACTGGTCACTGGGCTGGTGGATTGCTGGAGACTGGTGAGGTGGGACAATAAGGTGTCTGAGGCTTTCCCTGGGTTGTAGGTGGGGCCTTGGGTTGCCCCTGGTGATAGGGTTTAGTTTCGGTTTGCCCCCTCTGATATTCACTCCAACTGCTAGTAGGTTTTTTCTTTTCTGCCACTTCCACCCATCTGGCTTCAATCTCCCCCGCTTCGGTTACAGTTTTGGGCTTCCCATCTAGGATGTACCTATCTATTTCCTCAGGAGCACCCTGTAAGAACTGCTCCATTTGCATTAGGAAGGACAGCTCTTCTAGAGATTTAGCACTTGCTCCTGATATCCAGGCATCCCAATTCTTTCCAATGTGGTAGGCATGTCGGGTGAATGACACATCTGGTTTCCACCTTAGGGCTCTGAACCGCCGACGGGCATGCTCAGGTGTTAGCTCCATTCTGATTCTGGCCTTGTTTTGAAAAAGTTTATAATCATTCATGTTCTCCTTAGGCATTTCAGCCGCCAGCACTGCTAAGGGTCCACTGAGCTGTGGCCTCAGCTCTATCATGTACTGGTCTGTAGAGATGCTGTACCCATGGCAGGCCCTTTCAAAATTTTCTAAGAAGGCTTCAGTATCATCACTTGCCTTGTAGGTGGGGAATTTTCTGGGATGGGAAGCAGTACCTGGAGAAGGGTTGTTAGGGTTGGCTGGTACATCCTGCTTAGCCCTTGCTAATTCCAGGGCATGCTTGTGGGCCTCTCTCTGGATCTCCATCTCTTTTTCTTTTGCTTCCATAGCTCTTTTGTTGGCAGCCTCTTCTCTGGCCATCTGTCTGTCATGTTCCTTTTGGTCCTCCTCAGCCTGGAGTTTGGCCAATTCTAGTTGTTGCTGTATGGTTTTTTTCTCCTTGCCTGACATTTTTCCCTGCTCTGCCTGAGCTATCTTGGTTTGCGAGGCAAACAAACAAACAGGTATCTCTCCTTCACTGCTTCCTCAGCATCTCAAAGGAGGAAAAAAAAATCTGGCTTTTAGTTCCTAAAAAATCCCTCACCGCTGCTCACCATGTCAAGGTTCCTTCCCCACTCTGAACTTTAGCGTACAGATGTGGGGACCTGCATGGACACTTCCAAGCTTAATTACTGGCTTAGATCAGGTATTGCTGCCACCAACAAGGAAAAATCAATCAGGTATTAAGAAAAAAGGCTTTTAATTAAAGAAAAGAAAGGTAAAAGAAAACATACCATCTACTCTCACAAACAGCAGATTTCAAACACAGAGGATGTTCCCCTGGGCACAAATTTAGTTACACTAAAAAAATTCCTAAATATCCAATTTGATTCTACCTCTAATTGCACAAGACAGGTTACAAAGAAATAAACGTCAACCTATTTATCCCTTTCGAAAACTTACAACCCTGATAAGAGGCTGGTTCCTTGATCTTTTTCACTCTGGCTGAAACTGAAACTCTCAACAAAGGAAAAACTTCCCTCCTTCCTTTTGAAACATCTTGTTCCCCCATTGGTCCCTCTGGTCAGGTGTTATCTAGGCTAGGTGAACTTTTTAACCTTTTACAGGTAATAGAGGCATTAACCCTTAACCACTTGTTTATGACAGGGCCACATTAGCCAAACCCTGCTGGAGACACAGGCCCAGCCATTTAGCAAAAGGCAGCCCCAGCTGGAGAAAACAGGATTTAAACCGCAGAAGCCAGGGGAGCAGGGGGCTAATCAGAGAAGTTCTGATTCAGAGCTGGTTAGTGAGTCTCACATTGGTGTGGGCTGTAATCTCTGTGCTGCTGTTTACTGTAGCAGTGATGGATGTCTTTTCTTTACAAGCTGACTTATTTTTCTGCTGCTGTCATGACTAGAAGCCGCATCTGAGATTGGGACCACACAGTGCGAAGGCACTGTCCTGTCCCTGACCTAAAGAGTTTGCAGTTTTAGCAAAGACATAGTCAAGGTGGGAGGAGAAATAGAGGCACGGAGAATTGACTTGTCCGATGTCACAGAACAGGTGACTGGAAAAGTCAGGAATACAGCTCAGGTCTCCAGTCCCATACATTAGCCACTAGCCCTGGGATGGGCCAACTATGGCCCGTAGGCCCCGTGTCACTCCAGGAAGCAGCGGGCACCACATCGCTGCAGCCCCTGATGGTGGGGGTGGGAGGGCAGAGGGTTCCACACTCTGCTCTTGCCTGTGGGTACCTACTCCGAAGCTCCCTTGGGTGGGAACAGGGAACTGTGGACAATGGGAGCTTCAGTGAACGTACCCACAAGCAAGGGCAGCATGTGAAGCCTTCTGCCCTCCTCCAGGGGCCACAGAGAGGTGGTGCTGGCCACTTCCTGGAGCAGTGTGGGGCCAGGGCCAGGGCAGCCAGGCAGGCAGGCAGGAAGCTGCCCTGGCCCCAGTGTGAGTCGCTGCCACCCCAGAGTCACTCCAAGTAAACGGCGCTGGGTCAGAGCCCGAATCCCTGCTGCACCACACACCCCAACTCCCTGCCCTGAGCCCCCCTCCTGCACCCCAACCCCCTGCCCTGAGCCCCCTGCTGCACCCCACATCCCTTCTGCACCCAACCTCCTTCCCTGATCCCCCTCATACATCCAGAACTCCTTCTCTGTCTCGACCCCCTGCCCTGAGCCCCTTCCTGCACACCACACCCCTTCCAACACCCCACACTCTCTCCTGTGCCCCAACCCCCTTCCCTGGCCCTGTATGCAATTTCCACACCCAGATGTGGCCCTTGGGCCAAAACGTTTGCCCGCCTCTGCACTAGACCATGCTGCATCTCAACCAACCTGCTTGTTCGCTATGACAAAGATGGAAGAGGCCTTCAGGTGCTGGCCCTTAGACACTGTGGCTAGATGTTACTGAGATAGTGTTCCCCACCTGTCCGTGTCCCTTGGTCAGTGCACACTTTTTCCCGCTAATATCTTTTCATAAGACTTGTCTAGTGTAGTTTTCAATAACTAAGTTGAAGGAGCTTCCACCATTTTTTCTCTGGAAGACAAATCCACATCCTGCAGGTCTCACTGTCAGGACACTCTTCCTGCTCTTTAGCTTCCATTTTCCTTGTCTTAATTTCATCTCAGTGCGCCTAGTTCTAGTTATTTAAATATTTCCCCATTCTCTGGGTTGTAATTGGCCAAAATGGAAAAAACCAGAATACTCCATTCTCATTGCTGCGGGATGCTGTGAAGGCCAAAACAATAATTGGGCTCAAAAAAGAACTTGGTAGGTTCCTGGATGAGAGGCCTGTTATTGGCTGTTAACCAGAAGGTCAGGGATGTAACCCCACATTCTGGGTGTCCACAAACTGTTGACTGCCAGAAGCTGGGAAAGGGTGATGGGGAATGGATCACTTGATGATTATCTGTTCTGTTCATTCCCTATGAAGCACCTAGCATTGGCCACTGTCAGCAGACAGGATACTGGGCTAGATGGACTCTTGGTGTGACCCAGGATGGCTGTTCTCATGTTCTTATGTCCATGTTATTTTTGAACTAATGGGATAACAATACACGTGTGATCTATGAAGGTATTTATACAGCTGCCATCACTGTAGTGTCTTTGCATCTCCTGGCTGTTAATTAATATACTAACACAGCACCCCAGAGAGAGAGAGAGAGAGAGAGAGAGAGAGAGAGAGAACATGGTTATCTCCATTTTACAAACGGAGAAACGAGGTACAGAATGATGAAATGATTTTCCCATGGTCCAGTGGCCTTCACCGAAAGATGAGGGAAGAGCTACAAGAATGATTCCAGGGTGGAAAAGCATGCTTTACTGTCAGAGTCATCACTCTTTCAATCTGTGTAGCTTCAATTGACTTGGTCACAGTCTGGAAGTTCTTCCATGGGGAGAAGATCCCTTATGCAAGGGGAGTCTTTCATTTGGCAGATAAAGACATACAAGATCTAAAGACTGGAAGCTGAACCATGGCAAGCAGGAAATAAGGCACACATTTTTAATGACAAAGGTATTTGACCATTGAAACAAATTACCAAGGGATGCAGTGGATTCTTTAAAAAGCACCTTCTAGACTAACAAGACTTATTGGAGCATGAGTTTTCGTGGACGAATACCCACTTTGTCAGACACACGTCATTCTTTAAAAGTAGCAGAGAATCCTGTGGCACCTTATAGACTAACAGACATTTTGGAGCATGAGCTTTCATGGGTGAATACCCACTTCGTCAGATGCATGTAGTGGAAATTTCCAGGGGCAGGTATATATATGCAGGCAAGCCAGAGATAATGAGGTTAGTTCAAACCATGTCATTCTATATCACTTCATATCCTTAAATCAAGGTTGAACTAGAGTGTATGTTTTAGAAAGGGACTTCCACCCAGAAGGTACTGGCAGGAGGGAGGAATCACTGGATGGAATTCTAGGGCCCATGTTATACTGGACTATATGATCAGACCGGTCCCTTCTGGCCTTAAAATCTGTAACCCAGAGTAACCCTTCTTGTTACCCTTGACATCCCTTGCTAGCTGCAACTCCACTTGTGTTTTGGCCTTCCTGATTACACTCCTGCATGCTCGAGCAATATTTTCATTCTCCTCCCTAGTCATCTAATATTTATATTTATGCCCGTATCTATAACTTTCACTCCATGCACTGAAGAAGTGGTGTTTTTTTGTTTTTTTTCTCCCACGAAAGCTTATGCCCAAATAAATCTATTAGTCTTGAAGGTACCGCCGGACCCCTGGTTGTCTTCATTGTAAATAGAAGCAGAGGTGCCACAGCGTGAGCAGTGGGGAAGGCCAGCCTCCCACACACCTAACTCAAGGTTCCAGTTGGCTTGAACTTGGCGCTTCACACTACCGTGGCCCCTGCTGTGTGTAGCATTCTGTCTGTATCAGAGCTGGGAACAACTGTGACATTATCTCAATAACATTGACCATGTAGATTATTGTTGCTACCGCTGTTATATAACTGCAACAAATCTTGTACAAACTATGGCAAGTAAGGTGTCTAAGGAAAGGATAGGATTTGCTGAATATGGTTATACCATTTGCATGCATATATAATATTATATTTGAAGGTATGAGCACTGGCTCTATCCCTGTATTTCAAATATTTTTGCTCCTGGAGTAACACCCACAAGGTATTTATCTTGCACATCTTGATGGGGCTATTCAAGTTAGGTGACCTATCAAAAGAACACATAGCTAACAATGGATGATACCCATCTACATGGAATGGACTTTCCTGTGAACATTCCATCTGAAGTTTAGGTAATGGCCTCTGCTGTGACTAAGCGAATCATGCTGGAGAAGTGACTTGCCCATGTGACTCCAAATACCATCTTCTTCCCTGTGATTTTCCATTAGCTGTGCTGAGGGTTGTGTTTGAAAGAATGGGTTTCTCTCCACATGGTCGAAGCTA